>NW_006799885.1:1119398-1134468 GCF_000442215.2 Lipotes vexillifer
CATTCCTGCAACTTCTGTTGGAGTTCCACTTTGGTTCCATGGGTGAGAACTGTGTCACTTGGCCATCCCTGGCTGCAGGAGACTAGAAAAACAAATATCCTGCCTGTTTTGGGGCACACTGCTGCCCCCAAATGAAACTGGAGTTATGTTAGCAAAGAGGGAGAAATGGATACCAGGGAGGCAAGTTCAATGTCTATCACAAGGTCCTAGGTTAAGACCTGGGAGTAAATGCTGACAAACTTCCACTCCGAAGTTTGCCAGATAAAACTGGGCAGGATACCCAGTTAAATTTGAATATCACATAAACCATGAATGATTTTTTTCTTAGTATTATTAGTATGCCCCAAATATTGCATGGGAATACTTACACCAAAAAACTTTGTTTTTTTGAAACTCAAATTGAAGTGTATGTTGTATTTTTATTTGCAAAACCTAGTAACCCTATTTCCCTCTACCCTGCACCCATGCTGTGTTGCTTCTACGTGGGAAAACAGGGTGAGGGGAAGTGTTAGAATCTGAATAACCTGAGAAATCACTGAATTGGACTGACTTTACCTAAGAGGGATGAGATTGGAATTTTACACTAGGGAGGATCAAGGCTTAGGGCCAGGAATTAAAATTAAGTCATAAAAAAACAAAGACTTTCAATTTAGCATGCTTGAGCTTGTTGACTCTGAAATTCACACAAGATCCAAGTGAGCAGAACCGGGAGCAGGGAGAAGAAACGGGAGACTCTGGTGTTCACGCAAAGGAGAGGCCACGGGGGCTGAACTGAAGTAAGGCAGGGGGATAAATAGAAGTAGGTGGATTCAATACATATTTAGGAGATAAAAATAACGATTACTTGTTGACTGATTGGATGTTGGGGTTGATGGAAAGAGAAGAGCTAGGGTGACAACAGGAGTCGCGTGTGGGTATTTGGTAATTTGCTAAAGAGGGGAACACAAAAGAATGAACAGGTTTGGGGAAAGATAAGAAGTCTGAGTTCAGATAACTGGAGTTTGAGGAGACTGAAGGGGACATCCAGATGGTACCCAAAAGGGCAGTATGAGGGATGGTAAGGAGGTTTGAGGGGACAGGGGCTGGAAATCCAACCTTGCCTCAAACAAGCACTGCCACACAGAGAACAAGCTTATGGTTACCAAAGGGGGAAGGTGGGGAAAGGGACAAATTAGGAGTTTGGGATTAACAGATCCACACTGCTGTGTATAAAACAGATAAGCAGGGACCTACTGTATAGCACGGGGAACTGTGTTCAATATCTTGTGATAACCTATAATGGAAAAGAATCTGGAAAAGAATATCTATATGTATACATATAGATATATATATACATGTATATATAACTGAATCGCTTTGCTGTATACCTGAAACTAACACAACATTGTAAATCAACTCTGCTTCAATTAAAAGACAACAACAAGCACTGCCACCTTTGTATTTCTATGCCTTGGCTGCCAGCATGTTTTCCTGTGAGTGAAGAAAGCATACTGGGGCAAAAAAATTATAAATAAATAAAAATTAGAACTTTGATTTAAACAATGAAAATAAGTACATGTGAGGAGGCCATCTCAGTTCTAACCCCAGCTGGGACAGAAATGCAGAACATCATTCCCTAGGCCTTATTTCCCTCACCTGGAAGACGAAGGTGCTTTGGCTGGATTTGGTCCACCCAGCATCTAGTTTCATGTCCACAGACAGCAGTACTCCAAAGTATTTTTGGAAATGGCACATCGTGTGTCATCTTGGTGGGACTTGATTTCAAAGACTCCCTAGCCAAGGGGTGGATCAGTGACCCAAATTAAGCCACTGGCCTCTCTCCCAGGATTTTGAATCTTGAGGCAAGAAACAGAAAGATGTAGAAGGTTGCTGGAACTCAGTCAACCTGGCAGTGACATCCTGACAAGAGTTGCAAGTAGTTCTTGCTACCTAGATCCATTCAAGTGTCCCATGTCTTTTCCTTTACTTTTGAGCCGGGTTCTCCCCTAAATTCAGTAACCAAATATCCTTCTAATAAAATCATTTCCATTTTCTTTGGTCAGAATCAGTTTCTGCTCCCTGTGAGCAAAGAATACGAACTGCTTCAGAAGGGACTGTCTTGGTACCCAAGACATTTTTCAGCTTCAAAACGTCCATGATATATAATTAATATCAATTTTTAAAATTTCTCGTAAATTTTTTAAAAAGACTATTCTTTGCAAAAGAGATTTCAAATAGAGATGTATTTAAAATGCCTATATAACTATGCTGATATCATCTCTATTTTACGCACAGTTTTGTGTGCACACACATAATACGTATGGTATTATTTAAGCCTCATTACTAATATTTGAGAGCCAGAAAGAGCAGTTAGTGTTTTTCTAAATGGGTTCCTATTTCAACCTTCATAGTTAATGAATATCATTTCTTTTAGCCAGAATAATTTTCATTTTTAAAATTTGCTATCTGAAAATATTTATAAAATTGTATGTCAATTTCTACCATTATATGTGAATTTCTCAGGCTTTATATTTCATAACAGAGAATCATAGCCCAAAGTTTACTTGTTTTACAAAAAGGAATTTTTAAAAAATGCAAATAGAAATACAAATAGAATCCAAATTCATTATTTTATTTATTTCATTTGGACATGAAGTTATTAGTCTTTGGTTTTACTTACATATTAAAACAAATACTTATCTAAATTAAAACATGCTCTTTTTAAGTATCAGAAGAAAAAAATCTCCTTGACCTGAAGTCACTATACTGGGTGGAAGCTAAGAATTCTAGTAAAATTTCTGGAGAGATTTGATATTATGGAGTTTGAGGAGAGTTCTCCTGACAGAAAAGAGGCTATTCACAGAAGTAGAAGTTGTGACATTCACAGATATGCTGAATATCTAGAAATTTACAACCTAAGGGAGATCTTTGCCACTGTAGATACCTAAGGCTTTACCAGACTAAGGGATGTAGCTGGAGAAGAATGGTTTTAAGAATGGAATTAAGTGGTCATGCATTTCATATGGATTTTTATTACTATTTAAAGGCATTATTGAACAGAGATTCTAAATATTTTGAATTTACATCCAAATTTCCCCCAAAATTCTAAGTTAAAAAAATCTGTACACTGGCATAAAGTAAATCTGAACAATCTGACATACTCCATAGCAGTTGAATGTGTGGAGATGCTGGGAAATGGGGAGCTTTCTATTAAACAGCCATGGAGGAGATATTATATCATTTAAAAATTCTACCTTAAACCATTTTGAATAGCTACTATGTACAGAGCACCTACGATGTGTCAGACATCATTTTTAAATCACACAACAACTCTACAAATACTACTTCCATTTTTACAGATAAAAAAAACCATCTTCAGTGAGGTTCTGACTTGCCCAAAATCATATAAGCTAATAAGTGGCAGGGGTGGGTTTCACACCCAGGTTTCTCTGATTACAAATTCTGAATTTTTTCTCTTTACCACATTGCCTCCTATTATATCAAATATTGTTAAGTTTTCTTCTCCTCCTCATCATGCACACATTTTTGGGGTTTATTTGTATTGATTGTTTAGAAATTTGACATCATTATACAAGTATGATGTCACTCTCCAATTAGAAAGCCATTATCTTTCTTGGGAGTAACATATACACACCGTTATATATAAAATAGATAAACAACAAGGACCTACTGTATAACACAAGGAACTATACTCAATATTTTGTAATATACATATATATATATAACTGGATCACTTTGTTGTACATCTGAAACTAACACAACATTGTAAATCAATTATACTTCAATCAAAAAGGAAAAAAAAAGAAAGCCATTTTCTTTACCCATGTTAATCCACATTTGCACTGGACTGGGGAAAGAGACTGGTGTTATTTTGTGACTCAGAGAATCCCCTTCCTTAAAATGAGGGCGCAGACAACCAGTAGCATCCGTGCAAAGCAAATTAAATAGATGCGAGTCCCACACAAGGGTGTAAAGTCTAATGGGGAAAACACTGACAAACATAAACACAAAAAAGGATAAAACTGTACAAATATGAAAAACATGAATGAATAGATATGTCAATCTATCTTATTCTCTTTGTACTTAGGTATTTATACTAGTTATTACATGGCCTTTCAAAATTAAAATGCATTATCAACTATTCTAGTATATGATTAATATATTTAACATACTTTTTCATAAGTCAAACTGAAATACTGTATCAAGGTGAAGCTGCACATTCAGTAAAATATTTCAAAAGCAGTTCAATAAGGTCAATACTTTAAAACAAGATCATAAAACTTTTATTAAATCTGACAAAGATAAACTCAAAAGATATGTTATACCTAATCAAAAGTCAGGATATTACTTTTATTCCATTAAGTTAATATTTATAAGTCACTAGTGGGTTATCTATGTGCCAGTAACAGCAGTCTTACATTCATATTGTAGGGATAAATGTTATCGAAATCACGACAGGATAACTACATTGACTCTTAAATGAATACTTAAATAGCTTCAGCTAATATAATTTCCATGGAATAAAGTGAGTCTCTATTCTTACTCATACTTTTCAGTGTAGGTAGATATTAGGTATAATTTGAAGGAAAAAATCCATTTCTTCACACACACACACACACACACACACACACACACTGATAAAACTCATATCTCGTATGGATATGTTTTATAGTTTTTTTGTGTGTATGAAAAGGATACTTTTCTTTCCTAAAAAGCTAAAACAAGGACACAGCATTTCTTTAGCCACATAAATACATAAAGAGAGAGGAATTAGAAAGAAAAAAATTAATTATGTTTTAAATTATTTTACTTTAAAAGCATATAGAATGCTTTTACAATGAAAACTGAAAGCGTTTTTCTTAATATTACCCACTTAGGTTTTTAACAATTGATTGATATGGATTAAGAATACACTATCACTCATACATATTTTTGTGTAATAAACCATTGGAGTTGAGATTTTTAGAACTTTAAATTTATTTTCTATGTACTTCAAAATAGAGCAAGAAAAAAGTTTCAACACAGAAAAGGCTCTTTTTAAATTTAAAGGATTTCCAATGAGTTGACTGGTCTCTGGGGGCATCTACTGGAAATTTCACAAACTGCAGTCACATCATGTAAATTTGATAACTTTCATTATCCATTTTAATACAGATATTATTTTAATTGGTATGCAAATAAGGTGACACTCAAAGAAGATAAATGTAAAGTTATGCATGGTATTCTATCTCATCCATCTGGTAACAACAAAACATGTAGCTGTCTTTGGGATCAGTCAACCAATACTCAACTGTTAAAAATGTAAATAGGGCAGGTGGCATATCACAGATTAACAGTTTCCAAACCATCCAATTCTCAAGCTTGGAAAAATTAAAAATATATTCTAGAGAGAAACATATACATACTTAGTAAGGAATTTTTATTAATCCAAATTAAATGCATATAAAAAGCACTTTTGGGCTTCCCTGGTGGCGCTGTGGTTGAGAGTCCGCCTGCCAATGCAGGGGACGCGGGTTCGTGCCCAGGTCCGGGAGGATCCCACTTGCCGCGGAGCGGCTGGGCCCGTGAGCCATGGCTGCTGAGCCTGCGCGTCCGGAGCCTGTGCTCCGCAATGGGAGAGGCCACAACAGTGAGAGGCCCGCATAACGCAAGAAAAAAAAAAAAAAAAAAAGCACTTTTAAAATTACGATGGTTTCTCTAAAACAAATTCATTTTGTATCTCAGTATGTCCACGAATCATAAATAACCTGGTAATCACTACTTATTTTCTATATAATTTAATTTGACTATTCATATGTTACTATCTCAAAAAGTATTTCGAATTTGTTATACTTGGAACAAAAGAATGTATCTATCATTATAATTAATACTACAATTAGAATTAGTTATTAATATAAATATTGTTATTAATTTTTCCTTAACATTTTTGGAGAACTTCTTTAAGGAAAATGAACATATAATGAACATGATACAATCATTGCAGCTCATATATATATATTTTAAATTTTATTCAGTTATTTTTGGCTGCGTTGGGTCTTCGCTGCTGCGTGTGGGGAGCGGGGGCTACTTTTTGTTACGGTGTACGGGCTTCTCATTGAAGTGGCTTCTCTTGTTGCGGAGCACGTGCTCTAGGTGCAGGGGTTTCAGCAGTTGTGGCTCGTGGCTCTACAGCGCAGGCTCAGTAGTTGTGGTGTACGGGCTTAGTTGCTCCGCGGCATGTGGGATCTTCCTGGACCAGGGCTCGAACCTGTGCCCCCTGTATTGGCAGGGGGGGGGTTTACCACTTTGCCACCAGGCAAGCCCCTCATGCACAGTTTTAACATATATTTAAAATAAACCAAATAACTCATAATATTATTGCAGTTGTGACTAATCTTGTAACAGGAATTTTTAATATCACAGGCATTATAACAATCTTGATTTTCTTTGTAAAATATACTGGTCATATTTACTTTAAGAGAAAATGTTTAAAATAATTATGAAGATATATCTATTGTGCTATACTTAATTGTACTATAATATACTTTTTATTGCTATAATTTTATATAAACCCCTCTAATAAAGATTGAAATATTTAACATTTCAGCTTCATTCCAAAGAAATACCACTAACGCATGTGTAAGTTTATAGTTTCTGGAAACTTCACTAGAATTACCATCCAAATAAATGTGATATCACCTTTAATTGTATAAACTGAAAAAGCTAATCAACATAAAATGTTATCAAATCAGAACATAAGTTATTAATATAGCAGGACTTTTGTTTCAGTTTAGATTTAGATTCATTTTATAGCTGTATGTACTTGATAACTAACTAAATAAATAAATCAATTCCACCCCCAAGAGGTTATGGAATATAATTTTTTGTGATTTTCTAAACAATTAGAAGTTTGCTAATTTGAAGTTTTAGAGGAAACTGTTACATATACAAGTTTTGCTTTGTGTTTTTAGAAAATACAAAATTTCACCTATTAATAATCAAACTTAGAGAGCACAGTTAGATTTTCAACATTTTAAAGGTATATGTACATTGAAAAATTCCATTTGGAAAACAATTATTTAACTAAGTTCAACCTTTAATTCTTTTCTAAAAATGTTAATAATAGTAACTAAGAGAGTTTACCCCATGGCATTTTGTAAATGTGACTATTACTAATTTAATTCTTTCGACAAAAAATAAAATACTAGAAAATCTGATCAGCAAAGAATTCTCCCAATAGCACAGTAAGAATTCATTTCAACATGTGTGATTTTTATTTTAGGATATATGGGCTATAGGTGTAGAATGGAAAAAAGATGATTTCTCAGATTCGATTATGTTAGAGCTGGTATTTAGCACAAAAGGCAGTAACTTTTTGTGAGATCAATAAATGTTAATGTCAAATAGTATTTTTCCTGGTGATTATTAGCCTTTATCAGAGGAAAGCTGTGGTTATTCAGCAAGCAGTACTGACTGCAATCCTTACAATGTCTTTAAATGATTCCCTTAATAATATAAAGGCATTTTTTTATGTGTATACCCTGTAAGAATGATTTACTCAAATGATTTGCAGTCAAATATTTGAAGTACAGTGATCATCATCAATCAGGAAGGAATAAACTATGCATCAATCAATATAAAGTATTACCAAAATATTTACCCATGTAGCTGTCACACACATTTTCTTAACTGAAAGATTTTCTTTATTGGAAAAATCTCAAACTTAAACACATTTTTAAAGTATTTCATTAGCAGTTCAGTGAAAAAGCACCAGAAGAAACCTCCTTATGTGAGGCTAATTACAGATATAATCTTTATAAATGGTCTTATTACTTGCAAACCCCTTCAAGAAATTCAAACTTTTTAATGAAAGAATGTTTTATGCCAAAGATCAAACATGGAAAGGTATAAAATGAATGTCATTGTTTAAGAAGAATTTTCAGGGAACATATTTTCAACCCAGAAGTACCACACTTGAATCCAAACACCTTTGGCTAAATGAAGCAATCGTATCAAGTCTTGTTCTTTCAATTTACACTGTAACTTTCCAATATAGGAAAACATAATTATATAACCAATTAATGTTGATTATATTGTTACTTATCCAGTTAAATATAGCCTGAAAAATAAAGCCTAAAAATAATCTTAGCTTTTGGATTAAGTTATAATGATTAAAAAAAACAATAAATAATATCATCCTGTCAGATTCTGTATCCTACTATCATGGCAATAAATGTAAGGAAACGAGGAGAAAAACAAAAAATAAGGTTCATGCTACAAACAAAGGACTATACACACATGTAAACATGATCATTCTAGCTCAACGCCATATTTTTATCTAAATTAGTACTTACAGTTTTAATTAACATAAAACTCCATATAATATGAGTCACTCTTTTTTTTTAAACAATTCAGTGATTGCTCTCCAAATTTCTTGAAATTCTATTACTTAGGAAATTTTGTCTCAAATAATATCACTTAAAACTTTTCTTTCAATCTTCACCTTTACACCTTTATAAATAAAAGAACTATCAATTTTCCACATAAATTGAGGGAAATAATCAAACTTTAATAAAGATGGAAAGCTGGAGAATATAAAGACAAAACTTAGTAAAAACAACAAGTTGCATTAAAAAGAAAACTTCAGCTCACTGTATTTTTTTTTACTAAAGTATGTCATACATTTTATCTTTGCAAGAGTTTGACGAATTTTGCAAGTAAAATTCTGTTTCCTCTACACTTGCTAATAGTCATGAGAATCTGTAGTTTGCACCTTCCCATTAAAAATGTATTGTATTTTTTTGAAATTATTCACCCCGCCTTTTATCCAGATCATGTCTTTGAAAGGAGGAAGTAGATAATAAATGGAATAATTCATGATTTCCCATTAAATATGAAACTTTCTTTTGCAGAGTTTAGAAAATGAAGTTCTACATAATGTACAAAAGTTGATTAGAACTTTTTTAACCTTTTCAGCAAAAAACCTTTCACATTAAACAACTGTATGTGGAGGTTTTCTTTGGGAAAAGTAAACCAATCAATTCTGTATCCCTATGGCTTTATCATACATATTCAAATGTTGCTCTTTCCAAACATATATCCCTTTATAATGTGTAAGTAGTTATTAAAATGATGGCAAAAAAATAGTGTACATTGGGCTATAAACATGACAAGTATCTAAGAAATATATAACTGATGTTTAAATTACAAAGGGAAAAATCACATAAATTAGAAATGAAAACAAAACATTATTTGTGCTCTTTTCAGCAATGTAATGGAAGATAGTGTGAGGGTAAATAATAAAACCTACATTTAGATGTCTCTTATTATGGCATTTCTTCTAGTGAGGTAATATTTTGTCATGAGAAAAAAATATGTACCTTTATAAAACTTTTCCTTGCAAAACTATCCGTTGGGATCTGTTAACTATATTCTTTTTCTTTTGCCTTTTTTAAAAATTAATTTTAATTGGAGTATAGTTGCTTTACAGTGTTGTGTTAGTTTCTACTGTACAGCAAACTGAATCAGCTATACGTATACATATACCCCTCTTTTTTCTGTATTGGCAGGCGGATTCTTAACCACTTTGCCACCAGGGAAGCCCCTCATGCACAGTTTTAACATATATTTAAAATAAACCAAATAACTCATAATATTATTGCAGTTGTGACTAATCTTGTAACAGGAATTTTTAATATCACAGGCATTATAACAATCTTGATTTTCTTTGTAAAATATACTGGTCATATTTACTTTAAGAGAAAATGTTTAAAATAATTATGAAGATATATCTATTGTGCTATACTTAATTGTACTATAATATACTTTTTATTGCTATAATTTTATATAAACCCCTCTAATAAAGATTGAAATATTTAACATTTCAGCTTCATTCCAAAGAAATACCACTAACGCATGTGTAAGTTTATAGTTTCTGGAAACTTCACTAGAATTACCATCCAAATAAATGTGATATCACCTTTAATTGTATAAACTGAAAAAGCTAATCAACATAAAATGTTATCAAATCAGAACATAAGTTATTAATATAGCAGGACTTTTGTTTCAGTTTAGATTTAGATTCATTTTATAGCTGTATGTACTTGATAACTAACTAAATAAATAAATCAATTCCACCCCCAAGAGGTTATGGAATATAATTTTTTGTGATTTTCTAAACAATTAGAAGTTTGCTAATTTGAAGTTTTAGAGGAAACTGTTACATATACAAGTTTTGCTTTGTGTTTTTAGAAAATACAAAATTTCACCTATTAATAATCAAACTTAGAGAGCACAGTTAGATTTTCAACATTTTAAAGGTATATGTACATTGAAAAATTCCATTTGGAAAACAATTATTTAACTAAGTTCAACCTTTAATTCTTTTCTAAAAATGTTAATAATAGTAACTAAGAGAGTTTACCCCATGGCATTTTGTAAATGTGACTATTACTAATTTAATTCTTTCGACAAAAAATAAAATACTAGAAAATCTGATCAGCAAAGAATTCTCCCAATAGCACAGTAAGAATTCATTTCAACATGTGTGATTTTTATTTTAGGATATATGGGCTATAGGTGTAGAATGGAAAAAAGATGATTTCTCAGATTCGATTATGTTAGAGCTGGTATTTAGCACAAAAGGCAGTAACTTTTTGTGAGATCAATAAATGTTAATGTCAAATAGTATTTTTCCTGGTGATTATTAGCCTTTATCAGAGGAAAGCTGTGGTTATTCAGCAAGCAGTACTGACTGCAATCCTTACAATGTCTTTAAATGATTCCCTTAATAATATAAAGGCATTTTTTTATGTGTATACCCTGTAAGAATGATTTACTCAAATGATTTGCAGTCAAATATTTGAAGTACAGTGATCATCATCAATCAGGAAGGAATAAACTATGCATCAATCAATATAAAGTATTACCAAAATATTTACCCATGTAGCTGTCACACACATTTTCTTAACTGAAAGATTTTCTTTATTGGAAAAATCTCAAACTTAAACACATTTTTAAAGTATTTCATTAGCAGTTCAGTGAAAAAGCACCAGAAGAAACCTCCTTATGTGAGGCTAATTACAGATATAATCTTTATAAATGGTCTTATTACTTGCAAACCCCTTCAAGAAATTCAAACTTTTTAATGAAAGAATGTTTTATGCCAAAGATCAAACATGGAAAGGTATAAAATGAATGTCATTGTTTAAGAAGAATTTTCAGGGAACATATTTTCAACCCAGAAGTACCACACTTGAATCCAAACACCTTTGGCTAAATGAAGCAATCGTATCAAGTCTTGTTCTTTCAATTTACACTGTAACTTTCCAATATAGGAAAACATAATTATATAACCAATTAATGTTGATTATATTGTTACTTATCCAGTTAAATATAGCCTGAAAAATAAAGCCTAAAAATAATCTTAGCTTTTGGATTAAGTTATAATGATTAAAAAAAACAATAAATAATATCATCCTGTCAGATTCTGTATCCTACTATCATGGCAATAAATGTAAGGAAACGAGGAGAAAAACAAAAAATAAGGTTCATGCTACAAACAAAGGACTATACACACATGTAAACATGATCATTCTAGCTCAACGCCATATTTTTATCTAAATTAGTACTTACAGTTTTAATTAACATAAAACTCCATATAATATGAGTCACTCTTTTTTTTTAAACAATTCAGTGATTGCTCTCCAAATTTCTTGAAATTCTATTACTTAGGAAATTTTGTCTCAAATAATATCACTTAAAACTTTTCTTTCAATCTTCACCTTTACACCTTTATAAATAAAAGAACTATCAATTTTCCACATAAATTGAGGGAAATAATCAAACTTTAATAAAGATGGAAAGCTGGAGAATATAAAGACAAAACTTAGTAAAAACAACAAGTTGCATTAAAAAGAAAACTTCAGCTCACTGTATTTTTTTTTACTAAAGTATGTCATACATTTTATCTTTGCAAGAGTTTGACGAATTTTGCAAGTAAAATTCTGTTTCCTCTACACTTGCTAATAGTCATGAGAATCTGTAGTTTGCACCTTCCCATTAAAAATGTATTGTATTTTTTTGAAATTATTCACCCCGCCTTTTATCCAGATCATGTCTTTGAAAGGAGGAAGTAGATAATAAATGGAATAATTCATGATTTCCCATTAAATATGAAACTTTCTTTTGCAGAGTTTAGAAAATGAAGTTCTACATAATGTACAAAAGTTGATTAGAACTTTTTTAACCTTTTCAGCAAAAAACCTTTCACATTAAACAACTGTATGTGGAGGTTTTCTTTGGGAAAAGTAAACCAATCAATTCTGTATCCCTATGGCTTTATCATACATATTCAAATGTTGCTCTTTCCAAACATATATCCCTTTATAATGTGTAAGTAGTTATTAAAATGATGGCAAAAAAATAGTGTACATTGGGCTATAAACATGACAAGTATCTAAGAAATATATAACTGATGTTTAAATTACAAAGGGAAAAATCACATAAATTAGAAATGAAAACAAAACATTATTTGTGCTCTTTTCAGCAATGTAATGGAAGATAGTGTGAGGGTAAATAATAAAACCTACATTTAGATGTCTCTTATTATGGCATTTCTTCTAGTGAGGTAATATTTTGTCATGAGAAAAAAATATGTACCTTTATAAAACTTTTCCTTGCAAAACTATCCGTTGGGATCTGTTAACTATATTCTTTTTCTTTTGCCTTTTTTAAAAATTAATTTTAATTGGAGTATAGTTGCTTTACAGTGTTGTGTTAGTTTCTACTGTACAGCAAACTGAATCAGCTATACGTATACATATACCCCTCTTTTTTCTTTTGCCTTTTTTTAAGATTAAAAAAAACCCCAAAACAAATGATTTTTAGGCTCATTCTTGCTCTATCATTCTTTATTTCTTGGATGAGAAATCTGGAGTAAATTTAACTGAAGATAAATGTCAAGTTCTGACTATTTTTGGGCAGCTGGTAACCTCATTAGGTTTTTAAAAATTTTTTGTGTCATAATTCTTTCCAATAAATATATTTCAATTTTCCCCATATCAAAAAATAAATCAAGAATATATTTTCCCCTTTCAAACATGAATGCTCAAAAAGGTAACCACCATGTTGTAAGCCATGTGAAGAAACCTTTCATACTGTGTGCTCTTTAATTACCGTTGCAAAGGAGGTATGCATTACACATACAAACAGTGAAGCCAGGATTTCTCACAAACTATATGTACACAGTGATCAAACTTCCAGAACATACTTTTCATTTTACATTTAGTAAAAACTAAATTAATAAAAACAAAAAATAAGTTGATAATTTTGAAGCTTTTGTCAGACAACATCTGTATATAGCTATCTTATTTTCCTGAATGTTGCATTTTATTGCATTTCCTGAATGTTAATTTTATTGCAGCTATCTCAAACATTTAGGAAATTCCTACTTATAACTAAGACCTTAGGGTATATCAAATCAAATATGTGCAACAATAGGAATATTGGAAGAGCAAGAGGAAGTATTTGTGAGAAGATAAAAGAGCCTTGAATTCAAACTTTTAAAAAATTGTACAAGATAGATATATAGTAGGGATTATAACTTCCTTGAAATGGAGAACATGTTATTTGTTCCTTTTGTACAGTTTTATAATAGCACAAATGCCAACACAAATAAAGATCATATAACATTATTAATATCAAATAAAATAGAATCAGGGCATAAAAAATTAAAAGGGCATATGAATATTAGAGATTCATAAGTGATTATTTTACTGAGAAATATGGCAGCTAGAAAACAATACTCCTAATAACAATAGCTTCTAAATATATAAAATTCACAGAAAAAGGAGAAATTGATCTTAATATATTTTTTTTCAGAAAATTATAAATTAAATAGAGGGGAAAAAGATTTGAATAACAATTGTCTAGCTTGATAGAAATAACAGGCTCAATCTAATTATTAGATTCTGATCGTTTTCTGTATGAGAACTATCTACCAAATAGAAAATATATATTTATTTTTCAGACATACAAGGAATATTTATAAAATTAATCATGTACTGGCCACACTAAAAATGTCATAAACTGATATCACATATGGCACATTTCCTGAGCACAAGTATATATTCACTCCCCAATCCTGCATTCCCTCTTGCAAAAAAAAAAAAAAAAAAAAAAAAAAAAAAACACCTAAAAAGCCACAAGAAAAAACTATTCACCTGCAAATTTATAAATACACTTCTAGTTTATTCATGACCAAAAGGGGAAACCACTGCAGAAATTTTCATACCCTTAGAACTGAAAGAAAAATATTAAACATTAAATCCTGGGGGAAGAAATCATCATGGTATTAAAAGGATTATAAGTTAAATTCATTTGTTAGAAAACAAGAGCAACACTTGGGAGTGAAAAAGCTAGCTTTCAACTTAGGATGCTAGAAATAAAATCCTAACAAATTAAACAATGACATGAAGTCAAATAAAGGACAGGAAGGGAAATATTAAAGGCAAATGCATGAATTCATAAAATAGAGAACAAAAACTGTGACCCATAAAACAAACAAACAAAAAAACCTGGTTATGTGAAAAGACAAATAAATTTTGCAAGTACTTTATAATCAAGAAAAACAAAAATAGATAAGTCATCAAAATTGTACCAGGAATGGAAGAGATAATATATCTTCTATCACAATTATAGTAACTGCTTTTAGTGTAGCAAAAGAAAAGAAAATTATGGGTTCATATTATTATAATTTAGATACAAATTTCCCTCATACCACCCCCCCAAAAAAGAACTCATAGCAAACTAAAACCATAATGAATAAGTAGGGTTTATCCCAGAATTCTAAGAACGGTTCAAAATTAGAAAATCTCTTACTTTATGATAATCTCAGGAGATGTTAGAAAATTATTTAGTAAAGTTCAAAGCTCATTTATGATTAAGAAAAGTGGAAACTAAAAAATGAATTCTCTATCTTGGTAATATGTATCTATTAAAACCCTATAGGGCTTCCCTGGTGGCGCAGTGGTTGAGAGTCCGCCTGCCGATGCAGGGGACGCGGGTTCGTGCCCCGGGCCGGGAAGATCCC
>NW_006799885.1:1135885-1145668 GCF_000442215.2 Lipotes vexillifer
GACCCTCCCGGCCGGGGGCACGACCCTGCGTCCCCTGCATCGGCAGGCGGACTCTCAACCACTTCGCCACCAGGGAAGCCTTGCCCTCAGTTTTGATTAATAGTTTATCTGGGTACAGAATTCTAAGTTAAAATAATCGTTCTGCATATCTTAAAGACATCCTCCCTTTTTTTATAGAACCAAGTATTATTACTGACAACTGTGATGGTAGTCTGATCTTTGTTTCTTGATGACAACCATTCTCCAAAACCCTGAAAGCTTCTAGTATCTTCCCTGTATACTTAGCATTTTGATATTTCATAAAGATGTATCGAAGTGGGTTTTTTCTTTTCTTTTTTTTCCTTTTTCTTTCTTTCCTTTTTTTTTTTTGTTGTTGTTCTTTCCTTTCTGGTTACTTTGGTAGTCACAGCCCAAAGATCTGTGGGGTTTTTTTCCAGTCTAAGATATCTGTGTCTGTGTCTCTAACCATATCTCTATCTCTGTCCATCTATATCTACGTATATAGCTATCATCATCTCTTTCTCTTGGATAAATATTCACCACCTGGACTGTGTTCTGTATCTTATACCTTCTAAAATATTTTCTATATCTTTTCTGTTTTTATTCTACATGTTGATAGCATTATCTTTCTTTTCCATCCTTTCCTTTGAGTTTTAAAAAATATTTCAGCTACCTTTAATTTTGAAGAATTCTTTTTCTTTAAATGATTTCATAGCATCAGGTTACATTTGAGGGATGTAAGATTTTCTACAACGTCTGTAAGGAAAGAAATTGGAAATCTCTCAAAGTTTCTCTTTTCCCTATAGAAACTTTGTTTCAGCTGACATTGAGTGTTCTCTTTGTTCATCTTTTTTCTTTTGTATTGTAATATTTTCTCAAATATCAGAGGCTATTTGTCTATTCATAATAATGAAGTTCTCAATTTCTTAACATAGGTAGTGAATTTGGGTTTCCTCTGTTTGCAGGATTCATCCTGAGATTTATGGGTTGGGAGAGCACAAGCTGGCTATTCCTTGCACTGATGCCAAATGAAAAGGACTCTGTAAGGTACACCAGCTTCCCTGACAGGAGCTCAGGCCAACTGTTACTTTTTAAGGGTTTTTTTTGCATCACTGTTTATGAGGAAAATTATTATTCTGTGGTTTTCTTTTTATGTAAAGGCTTTTTCTGGTATTGGTATCAGGATAATTCTGGTCTCACAGAATGAGTTGAGAAGTGTTTCTTTTTTATTGAAGAGTTTGTGCCAAATTGATGGGTTTTTTCTTTTTTTCAAATGTTAGGTAGAATTCACCAGTGAAGCAAAATGGGCCTGGAATTTTCTTTGTGGGAAGTTTTTAAACTATTAATTCAATGTGTTTAGTGAATCTACTGCGATACCTATTTCTACTTAAGCGAATTTTGGCAGTGTCTCAACGAAATTTAGCCATTTCTGTAAGTTGCTGAGTTTACCAGTATAAAGTTTATTTCCTAATTAGCGTTTTAATATTTATGTAATCTGTAGTGATGTGTGCCCTCTTTTACTTCTGAAATTGGTAAATTGTGTCTTCTTTCTTTTTCTCTGATCATTATGACTAAAGATTGATCAACTTTACTGATCTTTTCAAAGAAGCCATTTTTAGTTTCATTGATTTTTTTCTACTGTCTTCCTGTTTTCTGCCCCCATTTTACCATTCCTTTTTCTCTATTTTCAGTTTAATTTTTTTCTAGTTTATTAAAATGAAAACTTAGGGCAATAACTTTAGACATTTCTATTTTTCAAATATAAACATTTTAATGCTATAAACTTCCCTTTAAGCACTGCTTTAGCTTCATCTTACCAATTTTGATATATCATATTTTTTTTAATTCAGTTCAAAGGATTTTCTAATTTGCCTTGATTTCTTCTTTGATCTATGGTTTATTTAGAAATATGTTGTCTAGTTTCCAAATTTGTGGGGATTTTTCAGAGATCTTCCTGCCGTTATTTCTAATTTAATTCCATTGTTGTAGGAGAAAATGATTTTTAGGATTTAAATCCTTTTAAGTATATTGAAATTTGTTTTATGGCTCAGAATATCATCTCCTTTGAAAAGTATTCCATGTGTACTTGAAAATAATGTGTATTCTGCTGTTGTTTGGTGGAATGTATGTAAATGCCAATTATTTAAGCTGATCAATGGTATTGTTCAAGTCTTCAATATTCTACTGATTTTTAATCAATTATTGAGAGAGTGGTGTTAGAATCTCCAACTATAATTTTGGACTTGTCTGTTTTTCCTTTTCCTTCTATCAGTTTTTGTTTTATTACTTTGAAGTTCTGTCATAGGAACACAAACATTTAGGATTATGTGTTCTTGATGAACCAACTTCTTGTATCATTATGAAATGTTACTTTTTATCTCTGGTAATATTCCAACTGCTTTCAGAAAATGTATTTCTGAAAATCTTGGAATCTCTCATTTTTCTTCCTTTCCTATCATGTTAAGAATTTACTATCTTTTGGACTTTTTAGTGGTCATTTCAAATATAGGAAGGAAATGTGTTTAGCCATCCATCTTGATCTTGAAGTGGAAAAAACCCCTAAACTAAACTTTTAAGACAATTGCTTCATTCAGCAATGTATTTCTGTGGCTACATTGACTGTAGGATAAGGGATTGTTTCAGACAAGCTTAAGGGGATTTTATGGAAATATGAGTCAGGGTTATAGAATAACTGGGTACCTTACGAGGTGAACCCAGAGGGAGGCTCTAGACCCATAACAGTACTGGGAATTCACGAGGAGTCTAGAAATCTGATCTCTGATTCATGCCTGATTCATTTTCTTTCTAGCTTGTTCATTCCTTCCTCTCTATGAATCATTTTTTCTGTCTCATTGTTTCTGCTTCTTTATAACATTAGATTGCCTTGGTCAAAGTACTTAATCTCTCTATGCCTTGGTCTCTGGAAGTAATAACAAGGTTTATTTCCAGGTTTATTTTGAGGCTCACTAAAAACACAGACCAGCACACAGTATTAATGTAATATGTCTTACCCATTACTATTTGGCCTAAAATAAAACCTGGCTAAGAGATGTAATATCTATGACTAGCTGTCTATACATCCATTTCATTGTTCATTAGATGTGCCAAGTTTTATTATATTGCTCCATTTTTCTTATATAAGATCATTTGATAACTTTCTTTTGGAATTTAGTATCAGGAAAAAGCTTATCTCTCTTGAAGAACTGATATGTTTCCTTTCATCGGGTAATGAGGATTCTCTAGTCCGTCACATCTCCCATTTTGCTCAGTCTGCCCAGAAGTTCAGAGTGAAATTTAATGTTTCTTCAGGGGAACTATAATAACCCTGATGGGGAGTATATTTATATACTTTTCCTTTATTTGCCTTTCATTTTCTATATATAATCTGACAGCTATGTAATATAAAACATTACTTTTAAGTTTCTTCAATCCTCTCCAGAAAGAAAGTTAATAAGAAATAAAGCATTATTTTATGTAAGTCAGAAGAATCTTAAAGGAGAATGAAACACTGCTTTCAAAGAACTCTGAGTCTAGAGCAGAATCCTTTCCTTATGGCAATTCACAACAAGAAAGACATTTTACATTGCAATTCAGTACATGTACATATATATTTCACATATGTATGTATATGAAACAAAATGTAAAAACACTAATACTCAAAATGTTCTGATCTCTTTGTAAATATTAACTCAATTAATCCTCATAACCATTCCATGAGCCAGGCCCTCTTATTGTTACCCCTGTTTTTTACATGAGAAAACTGAGGCACAGAAAGGTTAAGTAACTTGGCCAAAGTTGACCAGTTACCTTGTTAGTAAGTATAAAGCTGGGTTTGAGTCCAGGGAGTCTGGTTTTAGAACCCATGCTCTATTTCATTACATCTGGCAACCCGCTCTATGTAACGAACCCCTTTCTAATTCTATAGTCTTTCATATTTTAAATGCTTACCATGATACCCAAACTCATGGGTCATAATCACTACCCACTAATGGACCACAATCTTAGATTTTTAAACATTAATCAGGAAGGAAAAAAAACAAAACACATGTACATGATTGTCAATGGCTATTAAGAGAGTTCAAGCAGGCACTCTGAACTCTTACCATGTGAGTGAGGATGGATCAAAGGAGGCCTCACAGGGCAAGAAACAGTTAAGCTGAGGCTGGTAGAGAAGTTTATCAAGTACACAAGGCATGGGAGAAGGAGAAGGGCATTTCAGGCAGAGCACATATATAAGGCTACAAAGGGGTAAAAGATCCCCATTCATCAATTGCCCCAACACCTGTGAGCCAAGCACTGTATGAGTACTGAGGATGCACATGTGAGCAAAGTAGCCATGGCTCCATACATACACAGAAATACACACTATATATATTTATTTATAAACATATGTGTATTTATAAACACACACCTCCCAGCTCAAAGTACAGAGTATTTAAAATGATCTCAGAGACTCATCCCAGTACAAAATTTTGAAAATTTCCAAATAATCTAATTAAAAATAATAGAGGAAAAATATTTCCTACAATTTTATACATTCAATTTAATAGACCAACATATGCATTGCGGGAGTCCCAGGAGGAGAACAGAGATTCTTTTAAGAAAAATGGTGAAAACTTCCCAAGTTTCATAAATGTCATGAATATAAATATTTGAGAAATTCAACAAACTCTAAGTAGGAAAATTCAAAGAGATACACATTGGGGCACATTATAATCAAACTTCCAAAGGCAAAGACAAAGAGTGAATCTTTAAAGCGGCAATAGAGAAGCAACTCATCACATACACAGCATCCTCAATAAGGTTTTAAGCAGATTTCTCACTAGAAACTTTGGAGGCCAGAAAGCAGGGTCTTTTTTTTTTTTTTTTTTTTTTTATTGGGGTATAGTTGTTTTACAATGTTGTGTTAATTTCTACTGTACAGTGAAGTGAATTATATATTCAAAATGCTAAAAGAAAAAAAACTGTCAACCAATAATCTTACATCTGGCAAAACTGTCCTTCTAAAGTGAGGAAGAAATTAAGAACATTCCCAGATAAACAAAAGCTGAGGAACTTTATTTCTACTGGACCTGCCCTGCAAGAAGTGCTAAAAGGAGTCCTGCAGGTTGAAAAAGAGTAACCTGAAGTCATATGAAGAAATAAAAGTCTCAGTAAAGGTAGACACGTGGTCAATTATAGAAGCTAGTATTTTTGTAACAATAGTTGGTAACTTCACATTTTGTTTTCTATGTAATTTAAGAGATTAATGCATTTATAAAAATAATTATTCTAAGAACTAGCGGTATTATATATTTGATTTATAACTCCACATGTTGTTTTCTACATAATTTAGGATATAGCATTAAAAAAACAATTATTAATGTATGTGTGGGAGCAGAGGGTATCTGTAAATCTCTATACCTTCCCGTCAGTTTTGTTGTGAACCTAAAACTCTAAAAAAATAAAGCCTTTCAGTAACAAAATGATTAGTTTGTTTTTTGGATGCAAAATGTATAAAGATGTAGTTTTACAACATCGATAATCAAAAGAGGTAGGAATGGACCTCTCAAGAAGCAAAGGTTTTGTATGTTAGTGAAGATAAACTGGTATAAATTCCAAAACAGAGGTTATAATTTTAGGATATCAGATGTAAGCCCCATGGCAACCACAAAGAAAATAGTTACAGAATATACACAAAAGGAAATGAGAAGGGAATTCAAAGGTTTCACTACAAAAAAAAAAAAACCCAACATAAAAGAATACAGTAATGCAGGAAATAAGGAACAAAGAAGCTATAAGGTACATAAAAAACAAATAGTAAGTGACAGAAGTCCCTCCTTATTAGTAATCACTTTAAATGTAAGTGGATTAAACTCTCCAATCAAAGGACAGAGACTGGAAGAATGAATAAAAAAACGTGATCCAACTATGTGCTGTCTACAAGACACTCACTTTAGGTCCAAAGGCACAAATAGGTTTAAAATGAAATGATGGTGAAAGATATTTCATGGAAATAGTAACAAAAAGAGAGTAGGGGTGGCTATACTAATGTCAGACAAAATGGACTTGAAATTTAAAAAGGGCTATAAAGACAAGGAGGCCATAATATATTAATAACAGATCCAATACAGGAAGAAGATACAACTGTCATAAACATTCATGCACTTAATAAGAGACCATCAAAATAAATAAAGCAAAAATTGACAGAATTGAGGGGAGAAATAGACAGCTATACAATAATAGCTGGAGATTTCAATACCTGACTCTCAATAATGGATAGAACAACCAAACAGAAGATAAGTAAGAAAACAGAGGACTTGAACAATACAATAAACCAACTAGATGTAACAGATATATGCAGAACACTCTACTCAACAATGACAGAATACACAGTCTTCTCAAGGGCACACAGGACATTTTCCAGGATTGACCATATATTAGGCCAAAAATTAAGTCTTGAGAGATATCACACAAAGTACCTTCTTTGGCCACAACTAGAGTAGTCATTAAGGGAGGGAAAACTGGAGAATTCACAAATTGTGGAAATTAAATAACACACTCTTAAACAACCAATGGATCAAAGAAGAAATCACAAGGGAAATTAGAAAATACTTAGAGATGAATGAAAATGAAAACACAGCATGGCAAAACTTATGGAATTCAGTGAAAGCAGTGCTAAAGGGGAAATTCATAACTATAAATGCTTAAATTTATAAAAAAGAAAGATCTTTTAAAAAACATTTAAAAACAAAAAGATCTCAACTCAACATTCTAACCTTACAATTTAATTAATTAGGAAAATAACAAACTAAACCCAAAGCTTTCAGAAGAAAAAAAATAATAAAGATTAGGGCAGAGATAAATGAAATAGAGGATAGAAAAAGAACTCAATGAAAACAAAAGTTGGTTCTTTGAAAAGATCAACAAAATTGAGAAACCTTTAGCTAGATCAACTAAGAAAAAAACAGAGAAGACTCAAAGTACTACAATCAGAAATGAAAGTAGGCTTTGCTGTACAGCAGAAACTAACACAACATTGTAAAGCAATTATACTCCAATAAAAAGGAAGAAATGAAAGTAGGGACATTACTACCAATTTTAGAGATAAAAAGGATTATTAGAGAGTACTGTGAACAACTCTGTGTAAAAAATTGGATAACCTAGATGAAATGGACAAATTCCTAGAAACAAAACCTACCAAGACTGAATCATGAAGAAATAATAAGCCTGAACTGACCTATAACTTGTAAGGATAATGAGTCAGTAGTCAAAAATCTCCCAACAAAGAAAAGCCCTGGATGATGGCCTCACTGATTCATTCTACCAAAAATGTAACGGACTAACACACATTCTTCTCAAACATTTCAAAAAACTGAATGGGAGAGAACACTTCCTATTTCGTTCTATTAGGCCAGCATTGCCCTGATACTAAAGCCAGAAAAAAATACTTCAAGAAAAGAGAACTACAGAAAAATATCTCTTATGAACATTAATTCAACAAAATACTCGTGAGGTGAATTCAGCAGCATATTAAAAGGATTATACATCATGGCCAATTGGAATGCAAGGATGGTTCAACATACTAATACTTATCAATGTAATACATCATATCAACAAAATGAAGAAAAAATTACCATATGATCATCTCAATGCAGAAAAAGTATTTGACAAAATTAAATACCCTTTCATGATAAAATACTCAACAAATTAGGAATCGAAGGAAACTGCCTCAACATAACAAAACTCATATATGAAAAACTCACAGTGAGCATCATACGCAATAGTGAAAGACTGAAAGCTTTCCTCTACGATTAGAAACAAGGCAAGAAGGCCCAGTTTCATCATTTCTATTCAACACAGTACTTAGAGCAATTAGGCAAGAAAAAGAAATAAAAGGCATTCAAACTGGAAAGGAAGAAGCAAAATTACCTCTGTTTCTAGCTGTTGTGATTTTTATATGTCGAAAACTCAAAAGATTCCACAAAAAGCTATTAGAACTAATAAACAAATCCAGCAAAGTAACAAATTCTGGATACAAGATCAACATTCAAAATTCAGTAGTATATGTATACACTAAGAATAAATAATCTGAAAAGGAAATTAAGAAAACAATTCCACTTAAAATAACAAAAATAATAAAATAAGATACTCAGGAATTAACTTTACCAAGGAGGTAAAAGACCTGTGCAATGAAAACTATAAAACATTGCTGAAAGAAATTAAAGAAGACATAAATAAATAAAAAGACATCTTATGTTCATGGATTAGAATATTTAATATTGTTATGATGTCAATACTACCTAAAGCAATTTACAGATTCAATGCAATCCCTATCAAAATACCAATGACAATTTTTTTAGAAGTAGAAAAATTCATTCTGAAATTCATATGTAGTCTCAAGGAACCTGAATAACCAAAATAATCTTGAAAAAGAAAAAAGGTGGACTCACATTTCCTGATTTCAAAACTTACTACACAGTTACAGTAATCAGTGTGGTACTGGCATAAAGACAAACATATAGACCAAAGGAATAGGATAGAGAGCTCAGAAATAAATCTTCACATATATGGTCAAACAATTTTTGACAAGGGTATTAAGACTATTCAAAGAGGAAAGGACAGTTTTTTTCAACAAATGATGATGGGAAAACTAGGTATCCACATGCAAAAGAATGAAGTTGGATGCTTACCTAACACTATAGACATAAATTAACTCAAAATGGATCAAAGACCTAAACACAGTAGCTAAAAGCATAAAACTCTTAGAAGAAATCATAGGGCAAAAGCTTTACAACGTTGGATTTGGCAATGATTTCTTGGATATGACAGCAAAAGTACAGGCAACACAAGAAAAAATAGACAAATTAGACTTCATGAAATTAAAAAAATTTTGTCGTCAAAGGATACTATCAACAGAGTGAAAGGCAATCAGTGGAATAGGAGAAAAGAATTGCAAATTACATATCTGATAAGGAATTAATATCCAGAATATAGAAGTATTCCTAAAACTTAATAATAAAAAACAAACAACTCAATTCAAAAATAGAAAGGACTTGAATAAACAGTTCTCCAAAGAAGAGATGCAAAGGACCAATAAGCACATGAAAAGATGCTCAACATTACTAATCACTGGACAAATGTAAATCAAGATCTCAGTGAGATACCCCTCATACTCATTATGATGGCTACTAGCATGAAAGCAGAAAACGATAAATGTTGGTGAAGATGTGAAGCAACTGTAACCTGTGTGCATTGTTGGTGAGAATGAAAAATGGTACAGCCGTTGTGGTGGCAGAATGGTGGTTCTCAAAAAATTTTAAATAAAGTTATCAAATTATTCAGTAATTCCACTCCTGGGTATATACTCAAATGAATTGAGAACAGGGTCTTAAAGAGATATTTATACACCCGTGTTCACAGGAAACATTATTCACAATAGGTAAAACACTGAAGCAGCCCAAGTGTCCATTGACAAATGAATGGACAAGCAAAATATAAACATACCATGGAATATTATTCAGCCTTAAAAAGGAAGGAAATTGTTACAAATGCTACAACATGGAAGAAACTTGAGGATACTGCAAGCCCTAGGAAAGCAAAAGAGTACTTGTGAGCCCATAATCTGATTTTGCTTTAGGTACTGAGATGACACTGTTTACTATAATATCTCCACTTTCCAACATGGAAAACAGAATAGGGTATGGATATGAGTTAGGGGGATGATTTTTATAGAATTGCAGCAATATCAACATTCTGAGGATTATGTTTTAACCATAACAGAGAATGGGAACGAGTCAAATT
>NW_006799885.1:1145678-1230383 GCF_000442215.2 Lipotes vexillifer
AAGCTTTTCTTAATATGGACAGAACACAATATCAGAAACAAAGCTCAACTTAGTAAAGTAATCTTGCCCCATGAATTATATGCATGATGAGGCTTGGTCATTGTTCACCCCACTTTTAATTCCAACTGATTAAACCTCTGTAGTACCTGGGTGCTTATGCCTTTTTACCACTTTGTTCTTCATTACTAAATTTCCCAAATGATTTCTAAATAGAGTGCCATTATGCACTTCCAGGTTTATGAGCTATTGTAGGAAAAGTCACATTCTCTGGCTATATTCTACACATTTCTAAAGCAGTAGGTTTATACTTAAAGCAATCTTACGGTAGTAACAATAAGGTTTAAGCAATTTATAGACATTTTAAGAAACCGTTTACAATAGCTCAGTGGGCTCTGCAAATTATATTTTTAGTACAGCATAAAAAATTCCTGAAAAGTTTACTATAAGTTGAAATTAAAAAAAAATTCCCCTCATTAGTTAGCATTACTGTTTGAAATGTATCTCACTAAAAACTCTGTCTTCTAAACATGATGAATATGATACCTAGCACAAAGTAAATATGTAACTATACATATTTAAAGAAAAATGATAAATTAATATTACTACCTATATCAAGACAAAGTTAATGCAAAATATTTAGGATATTTACATTATAACTTTTAAAAGCCAAAGAAAAATGATCAATGACAGTTAACGATAATAGCTGAAGTGAGAATTGTCTACATGTGTTTCATATAGAGAATCTCTTTTAACTTCCACAAGAAGGTACTATTATTATTATGGTCTCCAAATAGTTGTGGAAATCAAAGATTAGCAAAGTCAGGTAACCTGCAAAAAATTACAGAAGTATTAAGTAGCAAAGCCAAATTTCCAGCTGAGGAAGAAATCATCTCCCCTAACAGCCAGAGCTGCAATGTCATGATTCCTATGCTTTTCCCTTACAAAGAGTTTTTTTAGGTCTATTTAGAGCTGATAAGTTTAAACACCATATGTGAAAATAATATTTTAAAGAAAACTTTTTTTTAACATCTTTATTGGAGTATAATTGCTTTACAATGTTGTTTCTGCTGTATAACAAAGTGAATCAGCTATATGTTTACATATATCCCCATATCCCTTCCCTCTTGCATCTCCCTCCCACCCTTCCTATCCTACCCCTCTAGGTGGTCACAAAGCACCGAGCTGATCTTCCTGTGCTATGCAGCTGTTAAAGCAAACTTTTAAAGAACATAAAGACATAAATGCCTAAGAAATTGGCATTTCTGTGTTCCGCTGACATTTGAAATCTTTCCTCCTTTCGTATTTATTTAGACTTGGCTTTGGTGTAAATTTGAGATCCTTTTTGCACTTATTAAACAATTTTTAAAAGTGCCTTTCAACTGCATTTTTTTAAATTACCAAATTGTAAACTTTATTGATATCAATATTCCTTTTAAAAAATTTATTGTCAAAAATTCTTTTCTTTCCTAGTTTCACAACTTAGAGATCTGCTGTGGAAGACAGTCTCAGAATGTAAATAAGTAAGTAAATAATAAAAATGAAAAGGAGTGGCATCTCTCCTGTGTTCCCATGTGTATTCTCTGCTGTTGCTTTTTTTTATACATTCAGGAGAAAGTAAGGAATAGTTGTCTCTCCACTTCAGAGCACCAAAATCCTGTCTCTTTTTCTTGAATAAGGAAGAAGATCTTAAAACCCAATTTGCTACTTAGAAGGAAAGAGGGTCATCTTCCTTTCCTTCTCTCTCTCTCCTGCCTATTCCTGTTAGTCAAGTGATCATTTATTCAGCAACTGGCATCTTCAGAAAGTTTAACTGGCAAACCTCTGCATGGAATTTAATTTATTACTTTAAAAGAGACGCAAAATGTTTTGAAGAGAAAACAAGATGATATCAAAAAATTATTCAAAAGTAAACAAGATGAATGAAGCAGAGGAAGAGCTCACCTAAAGGGGCCTAAATTCCCATAATGTTATCATGAAATAGTATATCCTGAATAAACATCTGCACCTTGTTACAGATACTTTGAGTGCCTGACCATGGTACAAATCCAAATGCTAAATTTGCTCAAAACAAGTATATCTGTAGTTTGTAAAAGCACCTTTGGAAGACAATTTTGGAATATTTTCAAGATGAAAACCTAAGATGGGCAAAATGCTAATTTACTTTAATTGAGTAAGTATAATACAGTTCAAAGGCAGGAGAGAAAGGCTGTGCTGCCCAAGTGACGCTCAGTAAACACCAATTGGTGACGCTGAAAGATATTCTGAAAGAAAGCAATATCTTAGAGATGTACACAATTTTGAACTAAATCTATTCTTCTGTATAACAGAACTTGATATCTGAAGCAGAAAATAATATTGAGCAGATTAACATTCTCTGTCCCTTGATAATTTTGCTTATTAGTATCCTCATATACACAGCTAAAGCTGTAAAAACTGCCCCCCAGAAAATTTTATTTGAATCTATAAATACACTTTTATTACTTAGCTACTCAGAGCAATTATGATATCATAATAAGTGATACTTTAAGTATCACTTAAATAATGCATTCTGATAATATAGTACAGAATAAAAAAGCACAAAGTACAGAACTACAACATGCTCTTCTTTAGTTGGTAAAGATCAGTTAAATACTATCAATGGACTATTCAACGGCTTATCTAAGAAAGTCAAATTACCAGTGTCAAATATGTTATACTTTAGTACAATACGTTTGAAAAAAATATACCTATTAGGCACAGCAATAATCTGGTCACTTAAAAAGTAATAAAGTATAGTAGAATTCCTTCTGTAAATGTGGATGATAAAAAACTCAGAAGCCCTTTGCCTTTGAACCATTTTACCCCATTCCAAAGTAAAATGATCCCCCATCAATTAGGTTTGACCATTCCAGTAACAACTACTTTAGCTTGTCTTGCTCAATTACTCACTTAAATTTTATACTCTTACTTGTAAACATATAACATTTTTGAGGAATTAAACTTCCTCAATACAACAGTTAAACTAGCTACCTACAACACTGAATTAAAAAATGTTGTAATCAAAAAATATTCACAGCAGGATACCTATTTCATGGTGTTAGTAATCCGACATTTATTCTTCACTAATTTATTCATTTAACAGCAAGTTATTGAGCTCCGCCCACGTGACAGGCCCTGTTTAAGCCCTGGGGACACAGTGGCATACACACAGACATGTTCCTGTCCTGTGGAGCATCCATTCCACTAGGGATGACACAGCTGACGTACAAACTGCCAACAGAAGATGAGGACCAGCTGACTGCAGAAATACACCCAGGTGATTTGACTGGGAATAAGTGTGGGTGGGGTGAGGGCCCCTTGATTATGGGGTCAGGGAATAGCAGACTGAGGTCACATTCAAGGCGACACCTGCATGACAAGAAGTGTCAGCAGTAAGGCCACACTGAAAGGAGTGAATGGTAGGGAGAATGGGGGATAAGGCCAGAGAGGTCAGCAAAGTCCAAATCACACACAGCTTTAGGTCATGATGAAGAGTTTAGAGTTTATCATAAGACCAATGGGAAGCTCTTGGAGGGTTTTAAGCAGGTGAGTGTCCCCATGATCTAATTTTTAAAAGGTCATTCTGGTGGCTGAATTGTGGTGGAATTCAAGGGGATTTTAGAAGAGCAAGTAGGAGACTCTTCTAGTGATCTTGGCAAGAGATGATGGTGACTATGCAATGAAGAGAATAGATGAACACAGGATAAGTTTTGGAGTTATATCTGATAGTACATACTGATGGATTAGATGGCGGAGTGGTGGTGAAGGCAAGGTGAAACTCAAGGCTGCCTTGGTACCATTTACTGAACTGAGGGAAGACTGGGGGAGGGATATTGCGGGGGGGAGTGTGAGGGGCAGCAGAGGTAAAGCAAGAGTCCAGTGGGGGGCCATGTTAGCCTTGGAATATGTATTAAAAATCCAAGTAAATATGTCAAGGAGGTAGTAGGATATAAAAATTTGAAGCTTAATGGAGAGGTCAGGGCTGGATTCATAAATGTGATAGCCATCAGGTATTGCTTGTATTTAAAGCTATAGGACTAGATCTAGGTAGAGAGTGTAGCTGGAGTAGAGGGTCAAAGACCCACCCCTAGAACAATCCACCACTGAGAGTTTGAAAACAGAAAAGCAGCCAGCAAAGGAGACTGAAGGCAGCATAGTTGAAGAGTTTGGAGGAAAACCATAGAACATGGCATCCTGGAAGCCACAAGCACAGAATGTTCAAGGAGAGAGTATTCAACTCTATCAAATAATGTGAAGACATCAAGCAAGATGAGGACAGAAACATGACCATTAGATGTGATAAAAATGGAGGACATCAGTCACAGTAAACAGATTTCAGTGAGTTCTGGGTCTGGAAATCTATTTAGAGTCAATTGAGGTAAGAATGGGATGTGGAAAGATGTAGACAATGCTTCTGGTTACTGCGAAGGGTACAGAAAAATAGGGTAGAAACTGGAGGAGGATAAGAAGTCAAGGGAGATACTAGGGTAGATACGAATGCTAGGGAGATTGCTTCAGTGGAAAAGGAGAAACTGATGATATAGCAAGAAGACACATTTAACTGTGGAGAAAGTCTTGGAACAAGTAAGAGGGGATGGTATCCAGAGCACAAGTAGAGACATCATCCTTAGACAAGAACAGGAACTCTCCACCCATTGCAATAGGAGGGACACAGAGTGTGAGTTTACGTATTAGTAGGTTGGTATGTTTTGGAGTAGATGATGAAGTGTTATTCTGGGACTAGACAAAGAACACATCCATATTACAGGATATCAAAGCTAGTGTACATGAATTATGTAAGTATATATTTCTGTTATCATCTTAGGGAAGAATAAGGCAGTTTAGAGAAGAATTTGAGAATATATCTTAGATACTGCTTTTGCCTGATTGGAAATTTGATTCACCAATTTCTCCCCTTTATATTCTTGTATACTGAGGATCTGTGATGCACCAATTTGATCATTTTGTAATGCTAACAGATAGGGAATCAAACTCAAAATCTGTCTTCTTTGGCAAGTTTTATCCAACATCTTAGTTTTCTCTGATTTTTTTCCAGACCTCTAGGCTGCACCTCACAGTATAATTATGCAACTCATTCATTGCATATTTATTTCCTGCTTGTATTATTTCAAATAGAGACAAGGATAAGACCAAGTACTTTATACTAAAATAACACTGTTTTCCCCTCTGTGAAAAACCTAGTGTTAGATATAAAGTAGGCACTTAATGAATGCTTGCTGACCAATTTATCTTTTAGAGTTCAACGGCTGATAAAAAGTTTTACACAGAAATTCTTTGGAATATGCATAATTCCTCATGGCACCTGCTGGGTGCTGCTGAGAGATGCTGAAATCAATTTTCTCCTTTACATGCTATTCAATTTGTTTGGGGCAAGGTCTACAAGGTACATCAATCAGGAGCATAATAGTGAGCCAAGTACAAGTTACCTTCCTACTAAGGTTTGCACCCACTATCTTTGAACTTTGATATAAAAAAGTATTCAAGTGTAGGAAGCTTTAAGGAGAATTCAGCAGTAAGGGTTGAGAATTACCCAGGGCTACTTGTGTTCTGTAGCATAATATGGATTTGAAATCAATTCGGTAATATCCTTAGTGAAAAAAAATAATATCTGTAACAGAACACTCATTAACATAGCCTATTTTGCATTGTCTTATAATAATGTTTTCTTCAGTGCAGACTGAAAGCAGATTTTAAGTATATAGATGTCTAATTTGTTAAAATATGTGAAGCACAAGTTTAATTCCAAATTTAATTTCTAATTCTTAAGCCAATTATAGCTATTTAGATATCACTATATTTAAATCACAAAGCAAATATCACTCATATATATTTTTCTTTTAAGAAGGAATTGTATCATCAGACAACACTGACCTTTAATTTTGTCCAACAGGCTACCATGGAAAGCTAATGAATTAGCAATTAGAATAGCAGTTAAAAACCAAAGGTCCCAGATATTACACTTGGCAGTCAATACAACTCCAAGGAAGACAGTGATTAGAGCTACTATAAATTTTGTCACTCTATAAAATAAAGCAGCTACTGATAGAATGAACTATTCCATTTTTCCATGCTATACGCATACTGACAATTATCTAATGAAATATATCAAGAGACTTAGAATTTTAGACTATGTGAAAACCTATACCAAAACCATCAATAGGAGTACCCTATCAGTGGAATCCCATAGCACTGGGCAACATTAATAGAGACAATCTTTTAAAAGCATTTATTGTATAAAATATTTTTGAATAGTTGAATCATTTAATGAATTCTGTAAGATGCATGTACATATATAAGATTTCTATTTGTCAATACTTACATATAAAAATCTGGTAACAGAGTCACCAAGTCTATAGGTAAGAAATATTAAACCTGTTTAGCTATTATTCTAGGTTTCTATTTATTTCTCACTAACCTACTTGGATTTTTATACTGTTTTTACTCAGATCATAAATTAGGTTCTGACTAGCCGTAAAATGGCAAAGTTTACTTTGTTCATTAAAAAAATAAATCCAGGCAATTTAGAATTATTTTTAAATTAACCAATAAACTATGATCCATTAATTCTTTTTGTGGGTTCTTGACAGGAGAGAGAATATACATTAGTAAGGGATTTTTTTTTAAAATCACCAGGAAAAAAAGATATATGAATCCTTCTCTTAAAGTGTTTTTTTCTCCCCCATGGAGGCAATATACCTTAAAATGGAAGTTATTAAGCAATTAATGACACAGAATTAACTAAAATATTGCAAATATGATAGTATAATATTTTGGTAAATATGAGAATTTTGAAAGTCATAAAATTAAAGACTGATATGTGTAAGATCAATAGACATGATTTATCACTATTTAATATGAGCTTTAATTTTTAAATGCTATCTTCCAATGAAAAAGTGGACTGCCCAGGAAAATTGAAATTTCAATAAAGAATCAAGACAGAATAAACAAACTTTATATTAAAGTACCTTTAAGAGGTATATACTTACGCAGCAACCTCCTCTTTTGACAATCCTTTGAAATTCACCTCCAGATAATGATCTATGTCGTCTTTTTCTTTGATCAATTGAGACCTAAATGAAATGGAAAGAAATAATAAAGCACTGCCTTAAATCGAGTTGAAAAGCTACCAAACATATAAAATGCCACCAGAAGAACAGAAATATTCTGGGGACAATATCATAGATAATAAATGTTCTGTAAAAGCTATACAGTTAGGTTGTTCATTGATAATTTCAAAATTTTAATTTTCTTGAATGGAAAGAGGCAGAGAAGAATACTAACCTCAGTGTGTAAAGAGATAAAACACCAACACATTAAAATACTCTGCATTCTTAAGTAAATAGGGTTTTCTCCTCAAAGCATTATAAGATCTTCCATTTTATTCATTTTCTCTCACAATATAACTTTCCAGCTACAGAAGTCAGATTCTGTTTGGCACATGATCTTGAACTAATAATATTTATTTGATACAAATGTGTTAAAATTATTGGTTGCAAACATTACAGAATTTTGCTCTGACATGCTGTTTGAGTGGTTTTTAAAATCACACATAAAACTCAAATTATTATTAAAAGTTCAAGGTGAAAGTGATTTTAAGAAGACTTTAATGAGAAATATATTACACATGTAGTATGTTCAATCTTCATACACGTGGCACCTTTAAAAATAAGCAGCCTATGAACATCTTATGACAATAGGAGTATGGGATACACAGATACCTTTTTATTCAGAAGCTAATGGAGAATGTTGATACAAAGCTTTGCCTTAAATGGTTATGATAAAAATGTTTTTCTTCAATAAAATGAATACAAAAAATTTTTTCTTTAAAATCTCTCTTATTCTAGGGATGTGAGACTGGGCTATGTTTTTGCTCGTGTTGAAAAGAAAATGTAACTCAATTATTACAAAAGACAGGAAGAAGAAGCTAGCTATTTCAGATTTTGTAAATACTTCACATTATTCAAAAGGAAAATGGAAAATAAGAATGTATATACTGGAATTATGCATCTATTGAAAATTTTCTGTTTTTCACATTATTTGAAAATAAAATTACAATTTTCTACACTTCTATTTTAGTATTTCTACAGTTTTCAATTCTATTACCAAAGAACTTTGATGGTAGTCTAGCTGAATGTATTTATTTTGGTCCAGGGGCTTTGGTCTTTGCCAGAAATACCAAAAATGAGGTATGGTCCTTCTCAGAACAAAGTAGTCTCATAATACTTTGATCATTATGCCTTGTAGGAATTGAAAGGCAAGCATAAAAAAAAAATCAAACCTATATATAGGTTTTAATTTTCTTGAGTGGAAAGAGGCAGGGAAGAATACTAACCTCAGTGTGTAAACAAATAAAACACCAACACATTAAAATACTCTGCATTCTTAAGTAAATGGGTTTTTCTCCACATCCACCTATCCTATATATAGGTTTATATTGACAAATAATATGTGCATTACTAAAAATCAATAAAACTATAAGTGGAAATTTCTAAATAACACAATCTTAGTTAATATTCATAATTGTGATAAAATACATCAAGTTCCTGCCCTGCAGTTTTTTGGCTGCATTTGAAAACTCCATAAGCTCAGCAGACATTCACAGGCAGTGGTGGTTCGATGATGCATTTTCAAGCCCCAGGATCATTTCACGATCTAAATCGTGCCTGCCAGTTTACCCTGGTAGTAAGACTGTGTCACCCTTCCTCCAAAACAGAAATCAGTGCTTGGGACCTTGTGGTTTAGATGCCATACATCTTTCATGCCTAAAGTTTCTGCTTTCGATTCTCCACACGTATTTTAAAAAGGAAATGTATTTCCAAAGCTTTACAGGAAGCACAATATAATGGTAATAGAAAATAAAATGATCAAATGAGTGCTAGCCTGCTAAATAAATATATTCTTAATCTTTGAATGAGGTTCATCAATCCTTCTGAAACAGCAAATTTGAATATAACAGTATACTTCTGTTTTCAAACAATTTTGTTTTCTGAGATATGTTATTTACATTTTTTACTGCAAGAAATTCGTTCTGTAGGAATAAAAAATGAAAGCCAGGGTCACATACCTTGGAATTGTTCTGGGGGAACATGGCCGCTTCTGTCTGGCTAAGGCCGTAAGCTTTGGGCGTGTCATGCGCAGTGCGGGCAGGGTGGTCATTTTGGACTACCAAAAAAAAAAACCAGAAATGGTATTTTAAAGAATAAATCATTCAAAGAATCTTTTAAGACATTATTAGAGATCCACAGTCAGTTGTCTGAGCTGAGAATGCCTCTGTGTGTAGATCTATAGCTCTGTTATTCAGTCATGAAGCTCAGAGAGTGAATTCTGCAGGTTACTTCTCTCATTATTTTCTTCTACTATCTGCCTTTTGGCCAATTTATTACTTGTCTGCATCTCCATCACAAAGTGGAAAAGGAGAAAATCTGATAAATGCTTTGAAGATTCAGACAATTAGGAGCTTTGTTATGGGTTTTGTTAGTGGAGCTGGTTGCAATTAAAAAGTGAAGATTTTTAGGACAGCTATAGATTTCAAATGCTCATGCTTTTCTCTCCTGTTACAATCAATAATTAAAATTTTTTCATTCTTTGCTGTCTTCTAAAAACCTTCTCACTCACAAATAAAGCCTTTCCCTTAGAAGTGATAAATGCTAAGAACAATTCTCAACAAGGAGACAGCTTCCCTGAGAGAGCACATAGCTACAACAGTGTACAGATCACTTCAAAATGTAGTGGTTTAATCGCACCAAAAAGAATAAAATACCTAGGAATAAACCTACCTAAGGAGGCAAAAGACCTGTACTCTGAAACCTATAAGATGCTGATGAAAGAAGTTGAAGACAATACAAACAGATGGAAAGATACACCATGTTCTTGGATTGGAAGAATAAATATTGTTAAAATGACCGTACTACCCATGGCAATCTACAGATTCAATGCAATCCCTATCAAATTACCAATGGTATTTTTTCACAAAACTGGAACAAAAAATTTGAGAATATGTATGGAAATACTAAAGACCCCAAAGAGCCAAAACAATCTTGAGAAAGAATGGAGCTGGAGGAATCACACTCCCTGATTTCACACTATACTACAAAGCTACAGCAATCAAAACAGTATACCAGCACAAAAACAGACACAAAGATCAATGGAACAGTATAGAAAGCCCAGAAATAAATCCACACTCTTATGGTCAACAAATCTATGATGAAGGAGGTGAGAATATACAATGGAAAAAAGGCAACCTCTTCAATAAGTGGTGCTGGGAAAACTGGACAGTTACATGTAAAAGAATGAGATTAGAACATTCTCTAACACCATATTAAACTCAAAATTAAACTCAAAATGGATTAAAGACCTAAATGTAAGACTGGATATAAAGTTCCTAGAGGAAAACATAGGCAGAACATTCTTTGACATAAATTGCAGCAATATTTTTTTGGATCTGTCTCCCAGAGTAATGGAAACAAAAGCAAAGATAAACAAATAGCACCTAATTAAACTTAAAAGACTTTGCACAGCAAAGGAAACCATAAACAAAATGAAAAGACAACCTATGAAATGAGAGAAAATATTTGCAAACAATGTGACCGACAAGGGATTAATTTCCAAAATGTACAAATAGCTCATACAGCTCAATATCAAAAAAGCAAACAACCCAATCAAAAAATGGGCAGAGACCTAAATAGACATTTCTCCGAAGAAGACATACAGATGGCCAACAGGCACATGAAAAGATGCTCAACGTCACTAATTATTAGAGAAATACAAATCAAAAGTACAATGAGGTGTCACCTCACACGAGTCAGAATGGCCATCATAAAAAAGCCTGCAAGTAATAAATGCTGGAGAGAGTGTTAAAAAAAAGGAAATCTCCTACACTGTGGGTAGGAATGTAAATTGGTGCAGCCACTATGGAAAACAGTATGGAGTTTCCTTTCTATCTAAAAATAGAGTTACCATATGATCCAGCAATCCCATTCCTGGGCATATATCTGGAAAAGATGAAAACTCTAAATCAAAAAGATACATGCACCCCCATGTTCACAGCAGCACTATTTACAATAGCCAAGACATGGGAGCAACCTAAATGCCCATTGACCAATGAATGGATAAAGAAGATATGATACACATACACACACACCACACACACACACACACACACACACACAGAGTGGAAATATTACTCAGCCATAAAAAGAATGAAATAATGCCATTTGCAGCAACACGGATGGACCTAGAGATTATGGACCTAAGTGAAGTAAGTCAGAGAAAGACAAATATCATATGATATTACTTATATATGGAATCTTAAAAAAAAATGATACAAATGACCTTATTTACAAAATGGAAATAGACTCACAGATGCAGTAAAAAAAATCTTATGGTTACCAAAGGGGAAAAGGGGAGGGATAAATTAGAAATTTGGGATTAACAGATACACACTACTATATATAAAATAGATAAACAATAGGATCTACTGTAGAGCACAAGGAACCACATTCAGTACCTTGTAATAACCTATACTGGAAAAGAATTTGAAAAAGAATATACATATATATATTAATATATATATATAATTGAATCACTTTGCTATATACTTGAAACATTGTAAATCAACTATACTTCAACTAAAAAAATGTAGTGGTTTAAAACAATAATCAAAGTAAAAAAAAGTCTTTTACTTTATGTGGGTCAGGAATTAGGAGAAAGCACAATGAGAATGGATGGCTTTTCTCTCCTCAATTTTGACTGGGGCCTCTGCTGGGAAGACTCAGAAGCATGGGGGTAACTCAGTGGTGGGAAACAGGAATTTTCTGTAAGGTCTTCACTCATGTAACTGGTGGCTGATGCTACTAGCTGGGACCTCAGCTGGGGCTGTCTGTCAGAACACATACATGTGACCTCCTCATACAGCTTGGGCTTCCTCTCAGCATGGCAACCTCAGACTTCTTAGGTGGCAGCTCAGGGCTCCAAAGGCAAGTACCCAAAGAAAAGCCAGATGGAAGCTGTATCCCCTTCTAGGGCCTGGCTTTGGAAGTCACATAGCATCTCTTCCACTGTAAAAATCGGCTGCTCGCCAGTAGCCAAGGGACGAATAAGAGCAGAAAAAGATGAAGTCAGAGAAGCTAAGAAGAAATCTGGTGCTGTTCTGATGGTATAGGGTCTTGAAGGTTACTGTAAAAAAAATGTGACTTTTACTCTGATTGGAGGATTTTGAGCCCAGGAGTGACATGGTCTGAGTTACACCTTGAAAGGATTACTCTGGCTTCTCTTTTGGACTTAGACTGTAGGGCGCAGAAGGAAAGGCAGCGGAGGCCAGTTGGAGGTTGCTGTGAAATCTGGGTGACAGAGAATGGTAGAGGTGGACAGACATGGTCACAGCCGAGGTAGTACCATCTGTGGCCAGCAGAGACAAGATATTCCTCTAGTGCTACAAAGCCATGGGGGGATGGAGGGTGGAAAGCAATGAGATTTGAGGGAAAATCTTTTGAAATTCAGTGTAGAAATAGGCAGTGTTTTGTTTCTGAAAAAAAGATTATTACTCCAGCCTGAAAATAATTATTCACATAATTAAAGAGAATATTCTAATGGAGATCAGTGTCATGATATAACAGAATCCTGATATTACCCAGATTATCCGTGCATGGTATGATCCATGAAATATAAGGTCAACTTATTTTTATACAGTTATAGCTTCAAAGCATTCAGTCTAAACAGCAAGTGTTAGTCCTCTCCTCTGAAACAAACATTAGAAACATAATGTATTATACTCCATAACTTCCTAATATAGTGACTTAACTCTTTTGTATTTAAAAAAAACCTATTTTTCTGATCACATGTTATATCAACTCTTTGAGTTAACTGGATAACCAGAACTTACTAAATGGCAACATTACGTAGAACATGTGGTAAGTTAAAACTAACAGGATTAGACCTTGTGTACAGATTTGAAGGGCAAAGGCACCCCAAACCTACCTCTTGTAAGCCTATTTCAGAGAAGCTGTGAAGACTCTACGTTCCAGAGTCCTCCAAGGATATGGAGCAAATCTGGGCCATCTCAGGTCTTAACCCAGACCTCTCTGCCCCCAGGAGATTTGGAAAGGGAAAGAAACAATGCCTGTGCTGGCTTCAGCACGCAGGTCCTTCCCTGACAAATTAAGACTTTGTTCTGAGAGCTCCCACTTTGGTCACCAAGGGCACTGGGCAGAGGTATCTCTGCATAATTGCAGGGACCTTTGAAGGGTTCCCCAAGGAACTTCAAAACGAGAAAAGAGTACTTGTAATTTCTCCCCAAACTAGGAAGACCCACCTACTTGTACACAGATAGAGGGATCAAACCCCAGAAGCTCCGATCCATCTCACATTTCCCATCAAGGTGTATAAGCCTCCCAAGAACTGGCCTACCAGGTTGGGACATAAAATTTATCCTTATTGATGTTTACTTGGGTCAGGCTGTTTTTCCTAGAAAATATAAGCCTCTAATGAAATCTCATGCAAATGTTATATACAAGGAGAGGAAAACGTCTTCTTTGTCACCCAGATCAACTGCGATTTTTCTTTTTCAAAATCAGAGTCAACGTTTCCAACCATTAAAGTTTCAGCTGCCAGTTCCTTCATTTTGCTCCTCTCTGATCTGAGAACATTAGCAGCAGGAGCACCTTTACTCTTAAATTTAGTTTAATGTAAGTATTGCAAGGCCTGCTGGCAAGCCTCAAGGCACAACTCTGAATGGGGGTGGTCAGGGCAGAATGATAAAGTGGGTGCTACTGCAGGAAGGGGAATGGTTCAGATTCAGGTATATAAGGGAGGATAATGAGAGGTACTACTCTGGCTGGTACCAAAATGAGCTTAGCCCCAGGAGGTTAGGGTGACGCAGTCTGTTAGGGGACCGAGAGGCAGCTCCCCCAGTGCTACCAAACGGGCAGTCTACTCGGGCCACCACAGGTGCTGAGACAAAGATCAAAAGGCTGCCTTTAGCCATTCCACTCTTGGTATTCAGAAGAGATTTGGTGGATTCTCTGATCTCCTGGTTGGCTCTTGTATCACAGTTACAGTCTCTAAGTTTGGCCCGCACATGCAAAAACAAACGAGAATGGAGAAATACAGGATAAAAGGTTTGAGAGGGATGGATCAGGCTGAATGTGTCCCATGTTGTGAGTTTAAATTTCTGGTCCCCAGGTAAAATTCTTCAAAGAGTAGCCCTCTTGCTCATGATCCCCAGAGATCCTTACCAGGAAACACAAAGGAGGGGGAGGCCTAGAGTTGTATAGGCAGAGGCTACCTGGGAGTAACTATGTCTGAGGCTGATGACCACTGTCTCCAGAATTCAGTCATTTTGGGGTAAAAGCTGAAATGTGAGAAATAAAGCCAATAAACCACAGCAAGCAAATGTATCATGTGTCATCAAGAGAGTTCAAAATAAATATGATTTTACTATCCCCAACAAAATCATTGATAAGAATTGGAACTTTTCATATTATCACCATAAGCTCTTTTACTATGAAAGTTTAAAGAAAACTACAGAAGAAATATCAATAATCTGCTCCTGAAAAGAGTAAAAAAAAAAATCACATAAAATAGCTTAAAGAGTCAGTAAATGTTTATCCCTTGTATCATAATTTTTGCATACATCTAGCATTCTGTGGTAGGTTATTAGGTTGTTAAATAAATAGAAATCACACATTTCCTACTAACTAACATTTATTGACAGTTAAATCAAAATTTAAAGTGGGAAAAGTGTTTGAAGGCAGGCCATGTTTCATTTGACTTACATTTGGAGATTACTGCTGAATGCCTCTCCAGGCTTACAGACTTCAGCCTGAAAATTTGGAAGCAAAGAATAACAGCAAAGGAGAGAAGGAAAAAAGTTAAAAATTAGTTAAAAGAATAACCCCCCTTCCTGCTCCAAATAATGGAATAAGATTTATTCATACAACAAAAACCAGGTACTTACTTTACAGTTAGATAAACTTAAAAAAAAAAATCCTGCTGTGATAGATGACTTATGTCGATGATTAAAGATGCAAACCATAAAGATGCAAACCATACAAAGTATAGCTCCTATGGAAGAAACTAATCACTAAGTCAATGAAATGCCAATACATCTGAAATATGTATGTGTTTTGATATATTCTTATACAAATGTGACATTAGGGATCTCTCAAACTTATGACAGACTGGGTTATCTACCAAAACCGAGGGCATCTCAGTTCCCTTGCGCTCCCATCCAGTGCTAAACAGGACTAATTGATTTATTCCTACTCCTGTTTAGTTTTTCCGTTGCCCTCACAGGGTGAACTGGGCGGCAAGAAGAGCGCCTTTCTGCGTTCCTCCTTCTATGCATTTCTTGAAGTAAATGGTGAGGGCCTTGGCTCAGGAAGCTTGAGCCCCTAGATTGACGGAGGAAGGTCTGTCGGGGTCAGGGCAAGGACTGCCTGAAAGAACGACTCGTCTCTTCTAAGAGCTCATCACGAACCTCGTCACGAACCTCGAGGGACTAGCCCTGGTGAACAGCTCTGGTTTTCCGTTCCGCCTAAGCGTGTCCCCGACCGCGGGCAGGTGCTAGGCGCCGGCGCTGCCCTCTCCTCCCGCGGTAGTTTCCGCACCCTGCAGAGCAGGCGCAGAGAGAGGACGCGAGTGCGTTTCCAGGGACACAGAGGGGGCGGGGAGGGTCGGGCGGGGGCGGAGTTAGGCTAAACCGGGATTCGGGATTGGGGCAGTTTCCTGGCTCGTCGGGCACGGGGGCGGAGCCTAGAGGGGATGGAGCCTACTGAGCGCTGTGCGGCGTCTCCAGACCCAGCAGGCTTTTCCCGCCAGACTGCTCTCAGAAGTTAGACTTCTTTCAGAAATTAGTTCACGCAACCGAAGAGCCTCGAATTTGCCGCCCTGAATCATTTCCTTCACGGCACCGAATCCTCAGTATTTTGCAACATTTCCCTGTCGTCCACAGATTGATGGAAAAACGATCAGGCTGGGAATCAAGACCCTCAAGACCCGAAGTCACTTTAACCAGCTGAATAAGTCCTTCCTTAGCCTCTGTTGCTGTCAGAACCATCTTTTTCCAGCCCCATGCAAATACCTTTCCCAATCCTGTCTCCAGAAAGAGAATCCAATTTTGAGTTGTGGTGAGCTAAAAACCCAAGGTCTCTTACATAGACTCCTCCTCCGTCCTGTCTTTATATGTATATATTTAAAAATTTCCCTGAAACTCAGGATTTTATATTTACACCCAATTAATGTCAGCCTGTTAATCCCAGCCCATGCTTTCATCCCTCCTCTCACATATAAATGTAAGAAAGTGAGCTTCCTAGCTCATTGTCGTATACAGATAGAGGGCAAGAGAGTGAGGCTGTTGTTTATTACTCCACCAAATATAGATGTGCTGGAAGGCAAGGCTTTTATTCATTGCCTACTGTCACGCACTGTAGGAAAGCCAGCAATACTGCTCACACCAATCATTCTACTAACCATAAATCGATTCTATTTGGACTACAAGCATAACAACCATAACCACACTTTCATTCCAACATCTAATTTGCTGCAATAAATTACTAAATTATTTCCACCAAGTAAATTTACACTATACATTCAATTGATCACTGTGACTATCTGACTAGGCTCCATGCGATCCCTCACATCAGTAAGGATCATTCTATTCTCATGAACTCATTTCCCAGTTTCTAGCAGCACCTTAACACAACTCCACGGTGACCTGTGTTAATTCTGTTCCAGTCCTTCCTGCCTTTTCAGGTTCGATGTCTGTGAATTCCATGCACCTTCCTTCCTACATGAGACTCTTCCAGCGTGGCTTTTTGGAGGCTCCTTCCTGCCTCTTTGGACTTATTCCTCCTGCTTTGCTGTTTTTTCACTGGCAGTTCTTTGGCTAATTCTCTTTCTCCTCTGCTTAGCACAAGATTTCGTAGAACTAGGGAATTCAGTTAGAGAACATTGTTTGCAAGTGGCAGAAAAATCTGACTCAAACTGTTTTAAGGCAAAAATGAAAACAGGTTGTTTTCTACAACAAAAGGATGCAATTTTATCTAGAGGCTCAGGACCTTATGAAAACTTTGAGGACCCTACAACACACACACAGAATTAACTGAACAGAGTTCATCTCTCCCTCTCTCTATTCCTTCCCTTAGACCTACTTTTTTAATGAGTATTACTTTGCATGGTGCTTGGTTTAAACGAGTAAATCTCCAGTGAAAGATTGTGAGCTCTTTGAGAGCAAAGACTGTCTTATTTTTCTCTGAATTCCCTGGAATGATACAGGGGTTAGTATATAGTATGTGTTCAAAAATATTTTTTGAGTTAATTGAATGAGTAACAGAACGGATAGAAGTTCTTCGAGCTGATTCTTCCATATATAATTCTTCTCATTACTTCCTCTCCCTTCCCCACCTAGAACTGGGAATAATGGCGCACTCTGTCCAAGAAGATGCACACATCATTTCTTGGTACATCTCATCGGCAAGAACTTCATCACATTGCCACCTTTAGCTTCAAGAGCAGTTGGAAAATTTGATCTTTATTTTGTGTAGCCATATGACTTGCTAAAAATCAAGATCCTTTAACTATGGAAAATAAGAAAGAGGGGATGATGGGGGGGGGATCAGCATCAATGCTACAGATGTCAATTCATATTTAAGAGAGAAGGACTAGATTTCTGATGTGAGTTTCCTCTGTTGTTGTCTGAATAGGACTGTTCTTTTCCATGTTTCCTCCTTGGGAGAGTGTTTTCATAGCTGTGGATGAGGTGGGCAAGCCACATCTCCTTGAGTTTCTTTTAGGATCAGAGCTTAGGGAACAAGCTCTCAGGCTGTGCCCTCTATGCCAGAATAACAAGGAGTCAACCCTGAGGACCAACATGTCCACCTGGAACCTAAACTCCCCCTGAAAGTTCACTGAAAGTCTTTATAAAAGTGCTATGGTTTGGGCTTCCCTGGTGGCGCAGTGGTTGGGAGTCCGCCTGCCGATGCAGGGGATACGGGGTCGTGCCCCGGTCTGGGGGGATCCCACGTGCCGTGGAGCGGCTGGGCCCGTGAGCCATGGCCGTTGAGCCTGCTCGTCCGGAGCCTGTGCTCCACAATGGGAGAGGCCACAACAGTGAGAGGCCCACATACGGCAAAAAAAAAAAAAAAAAAAAGTGCTATGGTTTAAAGTACTCCTTCCTGCGCTCTGTCTGGGGGTGAGGGAGTTACATAGGGTGTTGAACAGTTAAATTGAATCATGTTCAGACTTTCTTTTTTCTCTTATTTTCAGCCCCCCTTCTCCTTCCCTTGCTCTTCTTTACCTTTAGGTGCTGGGCAGTGACTCCAGGGTTTTGTTGGAAGATTATCCTCAGCTGCTTCAGAGCTGTAGCTTTCTCTACTGTTTCACCCTTCCCTCTGCTCCCTTCCGCTTCGTGTCTTCTGACAGTTTAGAAAATCCCACATCCATTGACAACTCCTACCCTATTTTTATCACTATTATTAGTATGTTTCTTCATTTCAGGACTTATACATTTTTATTTCGCTGGAATCTTGGGAGGGAAGGGAGATGAATATATGTGCTGTTTGTCATCCTCTGAACCTTTCTCAGGCAAACAATACTAAATTAAGACAAAGGAAAAATTAAAGGGCAGAAAATAGAAGAAGAGAAAATATAGAACAAAAATAGAAAATGGTGAAAAATGACAGGGGGGCCTTGATGAGCTCATAATAGCCAAGTCACAAACTACGTGGACTACAACTACGTCTTAAATTTGTGATAGATAAATGAACTAAAATAATTTTCTAAAAATCTGAATGAATCAATTTGTTTGTATGTGGGTTGGCTGTTCTGCATCCATTTCCTATTTCTGAAAATATAACGTAAGGAAATATCAGCTTCCCATTAGACACAGGCCAGAGGGGCAGATTTAAGTATCCTATTCTCCTCTGGTCAAGAGAGAAGAATGTGACATAAGCAAGGCCAGTTTCAGACTTTCAACCTGGAGTTTGAATTTTGAGCAGCACAACAAAAAACCTGAAAATGTTTAGCATTTATTCCATACTAGCAGTGGCCTCTGTCAAGATCATGCCAGGGAACCACTGTTGTGGTTTCCTCTTCCTTAGCCTCAGAATCTGCATTGATTCTTGCCAGTTACCAATCCTGATTTTTCAGATCGCTTTTGCTAAATTTACAGTAAATTTTCAGTACAGTAAAACTCTGTTCATTGGAATTGAATTCTAACTAATATAAATATTGGTACTAATGGCTGGATTGTGGGAAAGGGCCTTCAGGGAAATGTAGGGTTCTTGGGATTGGCCACCTACACTGAAGTGAAAAGTAATGAAGCTCTAGCTCATAGTTTTGTAAGGAAACAGCAAACAGTGACACCTTTGGTGAAACAGTAATTATCAACTGAGATTACTTGTAACCAACGTCCATTGATGGTAAAATTCCAACAGATCATGGAGCTACCATCAAAGGACATCATGAAAAAATGAGGAATTCAAGCATTTGAGGATGATGTCTGCTTCTGGTGACACTGGATAATACAAACAAGAGAATGACAGATTCAGAATAGTAGGTTCTGTTCTCAAAACATGGACTAAAACCCTTTATAGAACCACCCTGAAAATGTCAAGTGACTTAATCACAGCAAGAGCTGACTGTAGAGCCAGGAAAGATCTCCCATGTGAATGTTAGGGCATTCATGAGAAGAGTGATATTTTTAACAATGGAGTTGGAGTCATGAGGGCATATTCAGAAGACTTTGAGTAACCTGAAGTCCTAATCCCCTCTTACACATCTTCTACTGAGGCGTATTTGCTCAGAAAATCTCCCTTCTTTGTCTGAGGTAGCTATTTTTTCCTTGCTTAAAGACACTGTTTCTTTGCCTAAGGTTGTTTCCTTAAGAAAAAATACACTAATTTCTTTCTTATTCAACATCTCATAATATCAACAGATCTGTAATTAGACGTAGATTCCCATCATGTCCTGGGGGGACAAAAATGAAAAAAGTCAAGCTCTGAGAAGGCTCATGTGTACACATACACAGAGACACAGACACACAGACACACACACACACACACACACACACACAGAAATTGCTAGTTTATGTTGGCAAAACACGCACATACAAGGAATTTGCTAGTTTATGTTAGCAAAACTCTAGGGATATTGTTTTTCCTTCAGAATGGAATTTGAAGGCTCGTGAACAAAAAGGGTGAAACACAATAATATTACAAAGAAAAAGCTTGTCAAGATGGGTACATTTTCCAGAGACTCTAGATTCCACGTGGTATTTTGGGTGACTAGGTATATTTTATTTAACAGTTTCCTGGTTTAGTTAATGAATATCTGGCCTCCTGGAAAGTAAGTTATGTTGCAAAAAAAAAATTGGTCTAATTTAAAGGAAGGAACTGAAAGTCGTTCAGAGACAGAAATACTAGGGTGAACATATCGTATGTCTCACCTCTGAACTATGTTCCCTAAGAAAGTCTTGAACATTTTTCCTTCACCAACGATTTGAGATCTGCGGAGGAAAATGCCACAGGCTCTGTAAGTTCTCTACTCACTTTATTTCCTGAGGTTAAAAGTGCTGGTGAGAAATGTTATAATTGAAATGAGCACCCATGACTTCAGTGAAATGCAATGTTTCCAGGGTGATGGAGGTCATATTATTACATCTAAGTGTGAGGTTAGGTGTATTCACCATAATATACAGCCATGCCATTGTGTTCATTAGAATGCTCTGATCTGCAGAGATCTGTGGCTGTGATTAACTGGTCATGACATTGCTAGGAATCAAACTAATGAATAAACATCTTACTTAGAATTTGATTTGTATGAGAAGAGAAAAAAAATAAATCTCCTAAATCTGATAAACAGAGGCCTGACTTGAGTTACCAAAATAGAGTGGAGAGTACTGGTCTCTCATTATTCCAAGACCAGACCCACAGCCCCTTGAGTGAAAGCTCTGTATGTACCCTGGGGTCCAGAAACAACACCACAATGCACACTGTGAATCTCTTTTCTTACCCCTCAAAGGTAATTACTTATTTACTTAAGTAACTACACTGGGGAAAAGAATATACTCAAAAGTTTTGAGTTACACACTGAACACTAACTCTGAACTAATGCTAATTTTTAAAAGCCAAGAATGCCATTACTAATAAATTTAAAGTAAGTTCAATGTTTTTTAAAACATTCTAAAATAATATAGTAGACCCCAAGCCCATGGAATCATTATTCCCCTACATGTGTAAATATACAAAGAAAAATGGCAGGACTTTTTTAGTGACCACCTGACCTATCAAATAAAGGTTATTATAGTAGGAGAAGGTCAAGAGGAATCTCTTGAAATTCTCCCTTCATGCAGCAATTACACTAGGTCAGAAAACTGAAAAGATTTAATAGACTCTAGCAAGGTTTACTCAGAAAGATTTCTGAGTCAAAGGATACACAGAAGCAGGGGCAACAAATATAAGGCAGCGTCAGATTGGTGCTAAACACCCAGATACAACTTCTTTTATCCTCTCCCAGTTGTACAGGATGCGCTTTGTCTTCAGAATAAAAATGTACCAAGGGATCTTTAATTAATTAATTTATTTTTAGATTTAAGAGGATATAAATTTTATTTTTTTCCAGCTTTGTTGAGGAATAACTGAAAAAAATGATTGTATATATTTAAAGTGTATAACGTGAAGATTTGATATACATATACGTTGTAAAATGATTACCAAGATCAATTAACGCTTTCATCACCTCACATAGTTAACTCTTTGTGTGTGTGTGTGTGTGTGTGTGGTAAGATTACTTAAGACCTGCTCTCAGCACATTTCAAGTATACAATACTGTATTATTAACTCCAGTCACCATGCTATGCATTAGTTTCTCAGAATTTAGTCATCTTATAACTGACAGTTTGCATCCTTTGACCTACATCTCCCCATTTCCTCTTCCTCCCATCCCTGGCAACCACCATTCCATTCTCTGCTTCTATGAAATCGCTTTTCTTTTTTTAGATTCTACATATAAGTGATAATATACAGTATTTGTCCACCTCTGCTTGGCTTATTTCACTTGGCGTAATGCCCTGCAAGTTTATCTATGTTATTGCAAATGGCAAGACTTCCTTTTTTATGGCTGAGTAATATTCCATTATATAATATGAAACAGTGTACATATATATATGATTATATATGATATATAGCACATTTTCTTTATTTATTCATCCACTGAAGGCACTTAAGTTGTTTACATACCTTGGTTACTATAAATAATGCTGCCATGAACGTGGGAGTGCAGATATCTCTTCAAGATACTGATTTTGTCTTTTCTGGATATATATCCAAAAGTGGGATTGCTATATCATATAGTAGTTCTATTTTTAATTTTTTGAGGAAGCTCCATGTTTTTTTTCCGTAATGACTGTAACAATTTACATTCCCATCAACAGTGTGCAAGGGTTCCCTTTTCACCAGGGGGTCTTTTATATTCCACCAGTCACATAGCCAAAACAGGCTATGTAAACAGGTGAAACAGGTGCAGATTAGCAACCTATGTATTTTTCATAAGCAATGTATACAAGCTAGTCCATAGTGCCTTCAAGAGAGTTTTAGACTTTAAACAGCGCATTATATATCACCAGCCAGTACATTTCATTCCTATTTTTACCAAGGCAGAGCACCATGGCTCTAGGTATACCTGGAGATAAACATAAAGCTACCATGGATCAGTTGCAACCTAACCCTACACTTCCCTACCAAGATAGTAAGTCAAAAGTAGTATTGCATCATGACAGAATTTCAGACTTGAAAAATTTAACAGTGATAATTCTTTGTATATTTCCATTTAATTCTCTGGGTTTGCTGATCAAAATACATTTGTGTTTTGAAAAATAAAAGGTTAATCAGATGGTAGCTCTCATTGTGCTGCTGTTCTTAATAGAGGCTTCTTGCGGGGACAAACTAGTATGCAGCCTAGACTACCCTGCCCCCTGTATTTTGATTAATTGAAAAAAGAAAAGCAGAAGCAATTTGCCTTTACCTAGCAGGGATAGCAGTGCACTATTATTTTTCAACTCAGTAATTTGTCAACTCTGGCTCTTTGTGGCAACTTAATTATCTTACAGGATAACTGTAATATCTCACAGAATATCCAGCTGGATCACTGCACTGATAAGTCCTCTAACAGAACCTGGAGAGCAAGAATTAGCAAGCACCCTCCATGCCTTGGTGCTATAAATACATGCCAAAAGGAAAGATATACATCTTGTGAAAATACAGGAATCTTTCATCTCAGTGAAGTTTGGGGTGAGGGGTTAGATGGATGGATACTTCACAAAATGACACACTACCATATATACATGGAGATGCTAATCTTCATATAAATAAGTATTATGTATTTAGGAATAGAATTATCACTGCAGAGATAAAAATTTTATAAGCCTTATCTTTCTCTTTCATAATCCTTTTAAATAAGAAGGCATAAATAATCATAAGCTTTAATGTAGACTTTCATAGTCCAAGTATTTTATTTTATACTTTGTTGCTCACGTTAACAGATTAATTTTTAGAACAGGGTTTTGATAAACTTATTCATTTTTTAAAAAAACTTCAGATGTGAGTCTTATAATCTTTCAGTTCTTTATGCTAAGTAAAATTATGAACGATCAGTTATTTAATCCAATATTATTTTAAATTTACCCAACATTATTCATGCTAGTACATACCACTTTTAAGTGCTGAAAACACAATGAGAAAAAAGACACACATGTCTCTAGTCTAACTGGCCTTTTGGACATTACATTCTAGTGGGGGAAATGGGAGACAGATAGTAAATAAGTAAACAAGATGATTTCAGGGCTATGAATAAGACAAAACAAGGTAATATAAGAGTAGTGTGTGTGTGTGTGTGTGTGTGTGTGTGTGTGTGTGTGTGTGTGTCGGGGGGGGGCTGAATTCTTAGAGAAGGCCTCCATGTGAAAGTAACATTGGAGCTGAAACCTGAGTGAATGATGGAATAGAGAAGCCAGGCACAGATCTGGGGAGAGAGCATCACAGGTAGATGGAATAGAACAGGCAGAGCTCCAGAGGTGGGAACAGAGTCGGTATGTTGGCCTGTGGCAGACAGACAATTCAGGGGCTTCCTTATGATTGACTCTTTCTGGTGTTTACATCTTTGGATAATCCTCTCCCCATATGTGTAGGTTATATCTGTGATGTACTTCTAACCAATAAAATGATAAGCAGTCACTTCCATGATTGTTTTATGTGACATAGGACTCTATCTTGCTATGAGACTCACTCTAGTCTCTTTTTCTTTTGTTGGCTTTGGAACAACCACAGCCACAAGGAACTGAATACTTCCAAAAACCACACCAGTGGGGAAACCGATGTTTCCTTAGTTGGGCTTCCACATGAGAACACAGCCCTAGCCAATCCCTTGATTGCAGCATGTGAGACCCTAAGCAGAGGATCCAGGTAAACCATGCCTGGACTCCTGACCCACAGAAACTATGAGATAATAGATGTGTTGTTCCTCTAACTTGTTAAATTTGTAGCAATCTGTTACAGAACATAAAAGTCAATTCATGGCCCAACAGTCAGAATACACATTTGGTTGGAGGGTAGTGAACCAAGGGCATAGGAGTACATTTGAGATGAGGTAGAAGGGTGACTACATAGAACTTCAGGCCATGGTAAGAAAATCAGATTTTACTATAAGTGTATTAGAAAGTCATCACGGAAATTTAAGCAAAGGAGTGACATGATTAAATGTTTCCTGGTTACTTGTGAAGGGTGAACTATGGGCTGACCAGAGTGAACAGGGAGACTTCTCAGAAGCCAGCTGCATTCATTCATCTAGGTGAGAGAATGTGGTGCCTCAGATGAGGATGGTAGAAATGGAGTATGGTTAAAAAAAAAAAGAGAGAGAGAGAGAGAGAAAGAAGAGTCAGGAAATATTTGAATGCAGTCTACAAAATCCTAGACCTTTGTTGGGTTTCTCAGGTGGAACAGAAAGACAGCAAATCCAGGGTGCTATTTTGACATGTTAAATTTGAGATGTCAGTGAGATATTCAGGGGTAAGTTGTCGAGGAAGCTGTTGAATAAATAGGTCTGGAACTCAGTATGAGTGATATATATTTGGAAGTAATTAAAACACTGACTTCGGAGGGCTTCCCTGGTGGCGCAGTGGTTGAGAATCCGCTTGCCAATGCAAGGGACACGGGTTCGAGCCCCTGTCTGGGGAGATCCCACATGCCGCGGAGCAACTGGGCCCATGAGCCACAACTACTGAGCCTGCGCACCCGGAGCCTGTGCTCCGCAACAAGAGAGGCCGCGATAGTGAGAGGCCCGTGCACGGCGATGAAGAGTGGCCCCCGCTTGCCACAACTAGAGAAAGCCCCTCACAGAAACGAAAGACGCAACACAGCAAAAATAAATAAATTAATTAAAAAAACAAAAAACAACACCGACTGTAGTTAAAACCAGAAATGGGAGGAAAACCATCAAAGGGTAAATATGATATGTAATAAGGAAAAAAATTAAATAAATATATAAACTCGCTTCTGACACTGAATAGACAATTTTGCTTTGTCAACATCATTTTTTTGTTTGTTTCTCAAATCTATTATGTTTTCTGTACAAGTTTCCACTGTACGTCACACATTCTTCTCCCCTTGCTTACACAGTAAACAAGTGTTACTAGCCTTTTGGCCAGGTTCACAGGTTTTCCCTAGAGGAGGGTGTCAGGTCAGTTAAACTCAAGTTGTCTTTTTCTGATGCCTTCTGGGAGCACTGGAAAGTTCTGGGCTCTGAGGAGCACAAGCAGAGCCCAGTCATGTAGGTGTGCAGAGAGCTCCATGTACAGAGCTCCGCGCCTCAGTGCTGATCAGCTTTTCTGTCTGGGATAGCCCAGAGTTTTGTCCAACTACTGAGGGCAAAATCAAGCCCATGGGAAAGGATCATACAACTGAAGGAAGATGTCTGCAAACACCCAGTCTCCAGCTCCCAGGCTGGACTTCAGACCGATGCCAAGAAGACCTGGGGGTGGCATGGGCATCCCTGCGGAACTCAGTCCAAAGGACCTATGTCAGAGGGATTTGCGAAGGAGGGGTGGGGCAGGAAGGTTGGGGAGAAAGAGCATGTTAAGTGGGAATAAATGAAAGGTGAGAGAAGCTGTAGAGCAAGGGGCTTGTGCTCTCTTTCCAACAGATGGTGAGTAGACCAGGGCTGGATTAGAGGAAGTGGGCGAGAAGAACTTGATATACTATCAGTAGGCTATTATCACTATGTTCAACAATATTCATAAAATAATTATTTTATGTGCCCTTAGTATTTGCTTGGAATTTGGAGAATGGGAGTGATGTAGATATAGTGAAACCAAGGTTGGCTGAAGTCTCACTGCAGCCATCTTGGTGGCCAGCTCCTCCCTGGGTAGCCCTTCCTGTTCCCCCATCATCACCACCCCTGTTTCCATTTGAGCCGTTGATTCAGCCCTGGTGAGCCATCTCTACTAATCTACCTTCACCCTTTCCTAGTTTTGTGTGATCTCTTTGCTTCCTTGCTTTCAGCCGTTAGTCATACCTGTTAAATTGCCATTTTAATTTAGTAGTTAGAAATGATTACTAACAAAATAAAATGACCTAATGGTACACATTTGAACTATACCCTCTCTTACTCTTTAGTTGTGGTAATGCCAACACATGACAGCCATGGATTATGGTTTAAGAGTCAAACAAATTGAAGAAAATAAACCAAGGGTCTACAAAGATGTGATTTGGTTAAAGGGAACAGATAATCCCACACTGAGTTTTTACGGTAGGATTTCCCACTTCTCAAGAGTGACTCTTATCTTTCTTTTATGAGCTTGAAAAAAGCCTGGAGCTCAGCAGTGCCTCAGGCAAGTGAGTTTGAAGGTCTTCTTCAAGAGTGAATGAAAGATAATAATCAAAATCTAGGTCAAGATACTATTTATTCTGCAGAGAATTGTTTAAGCTAATGCTTTAAATTTAAGTCAGAATGCATTTTAATATATGATTCATACCATGCCTATCAGATATTCTTAATGACTGCACACGTTGTAATATCATTCAGACCATTTTACTATGAGGAATTTTCTAACATCAAGTGGAACAGCCATTAAATTATCATTACAAAGATATCAAACTTCCTCATTGCATCTATTTCTCAAGACACAGGTATGCAGTATGAGTCTGAAAGCTTTAGAAATTTCAATACACCTTTTCAGAAAGAGAATGAAAACAGAGGGTTTATGGTAAAAAAGAGTGAAACAGAATGGAAAAAGTGGCAGAGAGGAAGGATCTAGTCTGAGGCATGACAAGGAAAGTTTACCCTCAGAGAACCAGAAGGAAACTGCTTCTGGTTATCATTAGTAAGAGCACATTTTAAATTTTGTAATAATTATTTTAAAAATAAGAAGTAAAAAATTTATTAATTAGCAAAGTTATATAATGTGGGGAACAATTGGTGGGGAATAAAAATAATTATTCAACATGAATACTTTTTATGGAAGAAATTAAGCTGTACTGCATATGATCTACATTTCAACAAAATCGTTCTGGTTTGTAGCATACAAGTGAATTTGGTATTTGTGTATTTAAATGAACTACATTAGGTAGTTTGTGAGTTTCTTTTATCTTATCAATTCATTCATACAGTTGGTTATGAACACTGGCTCCCTATGAAGAAACATACATCATAGCATGAATGAAATTAGGATAAAGTCAAAGTGAGTTCCAAAAGACGCAGACACAGACCAAAATTGCATTCTCTGGCTAAAGACTCCACAGGACTATTTGGAAGAAAAAAAAATAAAGTGTTAAAAGAGACAGAAACAGCATGTTTGAGTTATAATAGAACAAGAGAGTTATGTTAGAATACATGTTTGAGTTATGTTAGAATAAGTGTTAGCTACATAACTTGAAGTCTAAAGACGCTAAAGAGGTAGGCTGGATAGCCAGGGCCCTGTACTGTAGGATTGAGCGAGTTATTCACAGTAAAGTTCACACATCCAGCCCTGAGGATGAAAGAAGTGGCCACTTCTGATTAGTACTTGAGAACAAGGAGAGTAAGGCATGGCAACAGGAACTGGCTAGAGCTCTGTAGGGAGGTGAGAGCAGGGGAAAGAGCAAAGGATTAACGAAAGCAAGGCCAGATTCCTGGCTCTGTTTTATGACCAAAAAATCGCACCAAACTTGCATAAGATGATGCTTTTCTCAAAAATGATGCCTAACAGTCACAAGGAGGTTAGATAGGTGTAAGGACTCTTAGCTGCAAATAAATTTCCACAACTTCCAATGGCTCAACAGAAGCTTTCTACGTATATACAGATCATCCAGTCCAAATTATAATTGAGGAAATTGAGGTCCAAAGGATGACATGAGCATCCAGCTAAAAGCAAGGGCAGAAGAACACAGGTCATCCAGTTCTTACAAGGTCAGGCCTCTCTCCAACCCACAATATGCCCTCTCTCCTTTAGAGAGATGGATCTTTGAATCCTTCCATGGATCATTGAAATTCACAGATAAGCCCTGAACTTTTCAGCCAACAGGTCCAACTTTCCCCAGAGCCAAATCAGAGTAAATCAGAGAGAAATAATAGAACATAGTTGATCAGAGTTTACTCTTCTTTTATTTCCTCTTTTATTTCTTACGGGGTTGCTAATGAGCAGTGAAACAGCCAAAAAATCAGAAAAGGAGAGAAAACAAAGGATACAGAAAAATCCACCAAGTGACTAATCAGCCCCAATGTGACTGAGTGTTAACATTAACGTATTTATTTGGTACAGATCAAAAATCTTCACCACATATTCAGATCTCAAAGAACACAGGTGAATCTGGACCTGGTAGAACAATTTCTCTGGAATATAAAGACTGGCCAGCCTTCCCCAGAATCGATTGGAACTTGCCATAGGAAACTGAGGCACAATTACTCTCATCACAAGAGGCGCAGTTGTAACTGAACATGAAAATGGTCTACTGGTGAGTCATTTCTGTGCACGATTCCTTCACCTTCCCATCTTCTGCCCCGGACAAGTATAGGCAACAGATGATCTTCAGACTGCGGAGAGGAAAACTGAGGTGTTCCTTTCCACTTCCGAGCATGCGCACACACACGAGGGACGTGTAATCAGCCGGCTTCTTCCTGAAGAGCTGTCATTCCATACACACCAATACTGACAAATAGACAGATGCCAAAGGGCCAAAGTCCTGGAGAGTGTTTTCCTGGGGTGGCTAACTTACCCGCACTGACTTTCTTGGGCTCACATCCTCCACACCAGCCCCACCCCACCATGTGTTAGAGAGCTTCCATGGTCATTGCTGAGTCCGTCTTCCTTGACACTCTTTTATCTCAGCCCCACCCTCCCAATCCCAGATAATCCCCATCCCTTGGCCTTTAAAACCATTTCCCTCAGCCATTAAAAAGAATGAAATAATGCCACTTGCAACAACGTGGATGGACCTAGAGGTTGTCATACTGAGTAAAGTAAGTCAGACAGAGAAAGAGAAATATCATATGATATCACTGATATGCAGAATCTAAAAAGAAATGATATCAATAAAATTGAACTTATTTACAAAACAGAAACAGACTTAGAGAACAAACTTATGGTTACCAGGGGAGAAGGGTGAGGGGAAGGGATAGTTAGGGAGTTTGGGATTGTTATGTACACGCTGCTATATTTAAAATGAATAACCAACAAGGACCTACTGTATAGCACAGGGAACTCTGCTCAATATTCTGTAACAACCTAAATGGGAAAAGAATTTGAAAAAGAATAGATATGTGTATATGTATAACTGAATCACTTTGTTGTACACCCGAAACTAACACAACAGTGTTAATCAACTGTACTCCAATATAAAATAAAAAGTTAAAAAACAAAAATTTCCTCCCATCCTTCCGAGCAACTACCAACTCCTGTGGCCCAGACCTACCCAGAGTGTCAGATATTTTCTCCTGGCTTGTCTCCCTGTTAGCAAGGAAAAAGAGGATTTTTCTAATTCTGAGAGCAATGGATAGAGGATCCAGAAAAAGAAAGTGCCCCCTGAAAAGGTCTGGTCTGAAGGTGAAATATCTAACAAAATCAGCCCCATCTGCCAACCAGGGTGACTCTTCTGGGGCTCATCTCCTGTTTCTGTGAGTAGCTATCCCCTTCCTGGCTTTTTTAGGTGGATTCTAGGAAGGGTGAGCAGAATGTAAGAGTAGAAAATCGACCTATTCCCCCAAACAATCCATTTCTGGTTGTTGCTGCATGAGTTGAAGTTTTCTTTGTTAAAAAGCTTTATATATCCATCTGTTAGGATAATGCTGTGTAACTTGATATCAACTCCCATCAGCAGAAAGAGAGAAACATACTGAATTTACCTAGCAGATATGGTCATGTGAAATATCTCATTCAGACCCCTCAGGAACATGAGTACAGGGTCAAAGACACCACTGTGTGTTTCAGACCTGTCACAAAGACTCCTGAGGAGAGGGGATGTGAAGTGAGGGCTAAAATCCAGCCCATTTCCAGTTGCCTGCTTTGTGCCCCAACCAGGACTGTAACCCCTGCAGAAAGGGGTGAATTCTTTTTCTTGTTTGTTTTTTAAAACAATTTCTTTCTTTTTTCTCTAGTGCCCAAGACTGGGAAATTTCTCTCTCTTTTTCTAAAGGGAAAACTAAGTTTGATCACTTAATGAATGTGCTGTGTGTGGAAAATGCAAGAGGAATAATCTCGTTCAGATGTGAAGAGTAACTGCGCTGAGTGAAATCAACAGCCAGGTTATTAAAAACCTGTTATTGGTGCTTCCCTGGTGGCGCAGTGGTTGAGAGTCCGCCTGCCAATGCAGGGGACGTGGGTTCGTGCCCCGGCTTCATGGTCATTTTTCCACCTTAATTTTTTTCTGGCCTCTTTTACCTCTAGACTTTTGTAATTTGTATCCTCTCTTCCTACCCTCTGGGATTCATAACCTCAGGTGGTCAGTGGGTAGGAGCTCAAGGCAGAGGCTAGGTGGCTAGTCCTGGAAGTAGGAGAAGACCCCAGGCTCATCACCCAACGATGATGGCTGAGACATCTCCTCAGCCTGGAATGAGGACCCAGGCACGAACCCGTGTGCCCTGCATCGGCAGGCGGACTCTCAACCACTGCGCCACCAGGGAAGCCAGTCCTCCTTTCTTATAAGTTGTATGACTATGAGCATCTCTTATTAATTGCTGTTGATTAGCCAAAATGCAAATATTTAATTAAACCTTGAAAGATAAAATTGCATGTGAATTATCTATCTAAGAGCACATAGGTCTGTGCATTTCATTAAGATGGTTTAACTAACCATCATGTCTCTTATACCCAGTCTTTTTTGAGCAAGTTGATTGTTTTCTGTTTTTGTTTTTGTTTTTCCTCTCAAGTTCCCTAGAGGGATGGTGTTATTTTTTCTAAAGTCATTTGTTTATTGATGTGTATTTACTTTGCTTCTCCTCCTTATCCCGTTAGAAGCACTGCTGATCACAGCACCGATGAACACTTTTGTTTAGTGTCCTTGAAAATGTATACTCAAGAGTAATTATTGACCAGATTGAATGACAATGAAGCCTCTTAAGAGAAAAAAACACAGCTGGCAAGTGAAAAAAACTCAGTTTTCCATCTTTTCTACATGCTTGTATTTCCTAGGGATCTTCTTGGTCCTGGTATTCTATAGATTTCCACAGGACAAGAGGGTCACTCTGGTATTGGTGGAGTGGGTGTTGAATGTTTACTTTAAGGACAGACACAGACTTCTATTTGGTTATTTAAAGAAACAGTAACAATCTAAACATGTCTTGTGTGCCCACACAGGACTGAACAGAAGTGGCTGGTGAGGTCTTCAATACAGGACTTACGAGATTGTTCCTGAAGAGCATGAGGCAGGTGGCTTCCCTGGGCGGTTGCCAAGATGAACCCTCAACCACAAGGGCCAAACCTTGTGAAAAACAAACAAACAAAGCACTGCCACTTATAGAACTACTGAAATAATGTCCTTCCCGATTTATTTATTTTTTAGCATTACCTATCCTTCCATGTATGATGGTGACAGTTAATAGTCTGGTGCATGTGTTTGTTTTTTTAATGGCCTCTATGTTGGTTCTGCTCATTCTTTTAAAAAATATTTTGAAAAAGAAATATTTTGAAATGGTCTGTCTTATGAAAATGCCTGGAAAATGCTGGCCTAACGTACAGCTTTCTTGCTTATGTTTGATGCTACGGCTTCCCAATTCTAGTCACCCCTCTGATGTGGTAAGAGTGTATGTCTACGCAATGGAGAACACGTGGTTGTTTGTCATCTCCATGGTGCAGGGTACTGATCTCTGTGACCAGATGGCACTACTGGAGTGTTTGACACAAAGTTGTTAAAGGAGGTGCTCTCCTTTAATGGAGTGGAGCTAGAACAATTCAGGAATCCACACACGCGTTTGCCCAGGCAGCACGTGCTTCTCTTCTAAATGAGACTGTTAGCCAGACCTTGACTCTGCTCTATAGGCTACCTCTAAGGATTGTTTACACAGCATGAACCATGTCTGGGGCTCTGCAGAGTTAGGAAAATTACACCATTAACTGGGCTGAAAAGTACCCTACAAATGCTCTGAGGTATGACTCTAAGTGCAGGCATAACCACCTTGCTCTCTCAAGCGAGGAGTTACTTTGTATTGTGTTTCTCTAACCACACAAGCCACTCTGATTGTATTAATATATAAGACGCCTTCTTATCTAAAGATGGCATTTACATATTTAAAATCATTTTGTGGGATTCAAAGGATTACAAGAATCATGCTCAAGAAAAAGACCCCCTAAAATTTTTCTAGTTACAAAGCTAGGATTTTAGAGGTCAGCTGTTTATATTGACTACCTCAGATTTACTTTACTAATTTACACTGTATAATTAAAATGCATAGCATAATAATTCTTTTTATTGTCACAGTTGTAACATCCTTGAGATTCCTTCTTTCATTCACCCATCACTGAGTTTCTTTTATGGGTCAGGCATTGTGCGGGGTATTGGAGACACAAAATCATACAAATGCAATACAATAATTAATAAAAAATGGTAAGTTCTATGTCAGGAGCAAGCTGGGGCAGCTGAGAGCTATAAGCTACAATATAATTCATGGCCAGATTGTAAGTTTGAAATTCTGAGAAACTGACTGACTTAAACCATGGGACTTTCTAGGGGAATAGTGATTTTTCGGCACTGCTGAAACACTGGTCATTGATTTAAGTCTCTTAGAGAATCTGCTGCTAAATTATCTGGTGCTTGTTTGAAAAGAAACTCAAATAACCACAGTCATCGCAAATACACGAACGTGGAAATAGTGGCTTAGCTGGAATATTGGAGGAAGGGATAGAGAGAGCTGCATGCAAGAGCTTGGGTGATACTAACAGCAGGGTAAATGCCGAGGACAGCTGACTTCAACACAACCCTACAATTGCTACTGGGAGAGGACCAGAGTGAGCCCAAATGAAAGCTGCAAGCAGCTGGAGAGCCCCTCAAGTGCAATGCAGAGACTTTCATTCTTGTGCACAGTTATTTAGACTGAAAATGGAAACGTGCAACTGTGAGGCAGATCTCATTCATGCATAATTGAAACACCCAAGGGTAAAATAGTGAGGCACAATGGATGACATCTGATAAAAAGAGAGCAAGGCAAAAGAAGAAGTTAAAAACAAGATACAAGACCCTGGGGACCACAGAGAAGAATACCTGACATAGGCCAAATAATCTCAAATAAAAATATCCAAATTACCAGACAATGTAAATATAAAGACAAATTCATGGAGGAGACATGAAGATTGGGGAGGAAAAAATTGCTTAGAATATGAAACACTCGAGGGATGAGTCAGTGGGGAGTGAAACTCTTAGTCTAACAAAATGCAACCCAAACTGCATTTATGTAGTGTTCTCATATCCAGAGGAACTAAACAGAATTAAACTAGTACTTAAAGAAGTTACATTCTAAATGACTACATAATAGGTATATAATATGTATACAATACATACATATATAAAACTATGGACCATATGTATGCATAAATATTAAAATTTTCTTAACTTACAGGAGAGAGCAGTAGTGTGTGTGTACATGTGTGTATCTGTATATAGTCAGCTTCCTAGTTATGAAGGATAAATTCCATTTCATTGAGAGATTTGCAAAAAAGTAAGTATTGTGATAAGTATTTTAAGGAGAAAAGTGACTGGCTGGGAACAGTGAACAAGTAGTATAGTTGTCTTGTCCATTTTTCTTGCAAACTCAAGTATTTTATTGAGTACCTGTCATGGACCAGGGACAATTCTGGATCCTCTGGACTACTCCATTTAATTCCCACAAGAATTTCCTGAAAGGCATTATTGCTTCCATTTCAGGATGGAGATTCTGAGACTCAGAGAAATTAAGTCACATTGCCTCATCTGGTATAAACCCAAACTCTTCCCATCACACACGCCTCCATTCTCTTCAAGAGGTGAAAAGGGAAGGCTGCCTAGAAAAGTTCTCACAATGCCACTTTCTAGTGTTGTGTTAGAAATTATTTTATTTATTTATTTTAAAATTATTTTTAAAATTCTTTTCCCATTTAGGTTGTTACATAATATTGAGCAGAGTTCCCTGTGCTATACAGTAGGTCCTTGTTGTTTTTCCATTTTAAATATAGCCGTGTGAACATATGATGTACATTTTCATTAAGCAATGTGAATATTGCAAAAATAAAGCTAATTTTATTTCCTTTTGTTAAAAAAATGAGAGAAAGCGAAGCTGTTAGATTGCTTAATGGTTCTGCAGTTTGGTTCTGTATTTAGGCCCATCCTTGCTCCCATTTGTATCCCTTGCAATGAGAAGAAAATCCGAAGAGATGCGTCCATACCAATGAGAACCTGAGCTAGTTGTAAGGAAATGACCCCGCCAGATACCCTATGAATTTACCATCTATGTCTTTACTAAGAAAGTTATAATGAAGCATCTAACTTCATGCCATCAAAAGGTTATTATACGTTTATGTACAAGGTATTGAGAATTTGAAGAACTTTGTCACAGTTCCTGCCTTCCAGGGACTCCAAGTAAATCTGTGTGTAAACATGTACATATATGTACTTGTAACTATGTGTAAGGCAAGTGATAAATACCTCTTGAGAGACATGGAAAATAAGAACAACCGGAATTGGAGACAAGAAAGATCATCTAAGGCTTGGATTCATTCAGCTTCCAACACATGTGCCTGCAAAGTTTGCATCCACATAGCAAACGTTCCTACCTCAGCTCTTTTCTGATGATGGAAAAATGGCTTTGCTTTCAAGAATCATGGTCTCAGATTCTGGAGGACCTATTAAGGTAGTAGGAAAAACTGGTCCAAGCCTGTCACAAATGTGGAAACTGAGGTTTAGAGGGGCTAAGTTACTTATTGAGAGTAACTATGTTACACTGAAAGTCTTGAAAATAAAACTTTTAGCTGGAAATCAGGACTGGCTCTAAACCAAATGGAAAACATTGAACTGCGGGAATCAGACAACCATGGTTTTAGTTGGATCAATAGTTTTGTGGGGTTTTTTCTAATATGTTTATTTAACTCCATCTTCATTGTCCTAAAGTACACATGCACACACAGGCATATACATACAGACATCACTTTTATAAAGTATGCTTTTTTTTTTAACATCTTTATTGGAGTGTAATTGCTTTACAATGTTGTGTTAGTTTCTGCTGTATAACAAAGTGAATCAGCTATATGTATATATATAACCCCATATCCCCTCCCTCTTGCGTCTCCCTCCCACCCTCCCTATCTCACCCCTCTAGGTGGTCACAACTGATCTCCCCGTGCGATGCAGCCGCTTCCCACTAGCTATCTATTTTACATTTGGTAGTGTATGTATGGCAATGCTACTCTCTCATTTCATCCCAGTTTACCCTTCCCCACCCCGAGTCCTCAAGTCCATTCTCTAGGGTTGTGTCTTTATTCCTGTCCTGCCCCTAGGTTCATCAGAACCATTTTTTTTTTTCTTTTTAGATTCCATATATATGTGTTAGTTTTTGCAGCCTGGAACATATTGTTTAACTTCAGGAGTGGCTATCTCTTCCATCTGTACAAGGAGGGCCAATGAATCAATGCTTTCTGTGGTCATTTCCAATCAATGGGATACCAGGATTTAATAATTCTATATTAATATTCAGCATCTGCCTCCTTCTAAGTTTACAATCTCCTTCTTTCTGAATTAATACTTTTTGTAGGTGTCCATGCCCTATATGTTTGCTTTGCAACCAAGGGCACAAAAATTGTGAAACAATCCAGCACCTTTCCACGTTGCATGGGGTCTTTAAGCAAACTCATAGCAGGTCTGAAACTAGAATTGAGATGTTTAAACATTCTCCTGTTACGTTCCTTTCCCCTGGCACCATATTCCATCCAACTTTGCCTGATTCATTACCTATTCACTTGGAACCTGACAATATCAAAGTTATCTGGGTAGTTAATAATTTTCCTACCCCTTTCCCATCTGAAGTGACCTGTGCAGATCGACTTTGTCTTCCTGAGGATAAAGTCCCCACATTGACTTCTGAATTTGTAGTACTTCTAATGGTAGCAATTTCAGATGAGGTAGAAAGGGAGCTACGGTAGTCTGTCTTATGAAACACTCCTTTTCTCGTTCCCAAAATAAAACTAAGAATAAACTTTTTACACAGGTTCACAGACCCTATAACGGAGTAAAACCAAAGCAACCTTTAATGCTCCCCCAACTTTTCCACACCCAGTGAGGGTTTCCTCACCCCAAAGAAGATGAAAGGGTTTGATGCCACTCTTCCAGATTGGGTGAAAAAAACTCCAGGGCCCTGGCAGGACAGGGTAAGTGGTTCTAACAACTTGAAGAACCCCAGGAAAGAACAGCTACCTCACCAGCTGGGCCATGTTCCTAAGGCATGTTCCCTTAGGTTCCTTCTGAGAGAACCAGGAGCCATTGAGAGTGGCTTTATTTCTCACAAGGTGAACAGCCAGGCTGTTACTGGCTGGGCTGCCTAAGGGCTTACTTAATTCCTCTCGCCTCCGTCCCTGGACTCTGACCAATGCAAGGCACAAGGGAGAGGCCAACAAAGATGGATGACATTTTTTTTCATAAGGAGCTCTGAGCTTACTCTGTTTTCTCCCACTGTGGGTGGCAGCTTCTCTCTCTTAAACTGAGTGCCATTTCCACTTAAGAGATGTTGTAAAGGCAAGTGGTATCTATTAAGAAATGGTACATAGTATATCAGTGCTTCTCAACCCTGGATATATGTTCATTTATTTATGCATCTGTGTACTGTTTCCTCTATGAGTTGTTTTTATTTTTTATGTGGGCACCCAAGTCCTACCTGAGAATTACTAAATCAGAATATACAGGGCTGGGTCCATGTGTCTGTTAAGCTTTCCATTATCTGTTGAAAAAGTGTCTTTAGTTATTAAATCTTGTATTCATTTGGAGCTATTGAACTTAATATGATTAAGATCAAATGATTAATTATGCATATGTTTATCCTTTTGTTATGAGATTAGATTATTTTTACTCTCATGATTTTTAAAAATCTTCTGGAAAAGAGTTAATACTTAAATCAACCAACCATTAGATTGAAAGATTGTCCCTTGCTTGTCCACTGATGGCCAGTGGGGTATATTGGCTCTTTAGGCAATTTTAGCTCTAATAAAAATTCTATACAACTTTTAAAAATTGCAGGTGGATACTTAAACTCAGGGTAAGTAGATAGCAATGTTGTAAAGCAACAGATGCTGGTCCACAGCTTGTGGGGAGTCTACTATGGTGGAAAACCCTTGGCTTACCTGTCCCATCACACCGAAGCCCCTCCGGGGAAACACACCTGGTCTGAGAAGTCCACCCAGGGCAAAGCGGTCAGGCCACCTCTTTTTGGACAGATGCTTCTGGTTAAAACTATCTAATAAATGATATCCAAATTTCTCTACTGGCAGTTCAACCTGCAATAGGAGAGAGGAAGTAAAAAAAGATGAAGTGCAGGGCTTCCCTGGTGGCGCAGTGGTGGGGAGTCTGCCTGCCAATGCAGGGGACACGGGTTCGAGCCCTGGTCAGGGAAGATCCCACATGCCGCAGAGCAGCTGAGCCCGTGAGCCACAACTACTGAGCCTGTGTGCGGCAATACTGAAGCCCGCGTGCCTAGAGCCCGTGCTCCACAACAAGAGAAGCCACTGCAATGAGAAGCCCGTGCACCACAACGAAGACTAGCCCCCGCTCGCCACAACTAGGGAAAGCCTGCACGCAGCAACAAAGACCCAACGCAGCAAAAATAAATAAATTAATTAATTAAAAAAAAAAAAAGATGAAGTGCAGTGAGTAGCAAAGGATGAACATGTCTAAGGGCAGCTGAGAAAAGAAGGGGGAAGTGGTTAGGTTTTAAAGACCACTCTGAGAGTCCACTGATGAACTCTCGGATGTCTAAGAACACTATAAACTGTAGATCAATATGTTACAATATTACACTGCCAAATGTTTCCACAGTAAGGGATAATGACTTTCAGAATACTATCAGTAAAATGGGGAATAAGTGGGAATTCAAGAGGGGAAAGACAGTTAAAATTTCCATCTGGAGAGGAGCACACATTTTGTTAATCCAAATGCACATTCTAGCCCTGACACTTCTCTTCATGTAATCTTGGCAAGATACTTACATTTTCTAGACTTCAGTTTATTCATCTACTTTATGGGATTAATGATAATAGCTTTATAACAACAGTAAAGGAATTCAATAAAATGCTCTGTATAAAGTGCCAGACACAGAGCAATTACTGAATAAAGATTAGAGATTCTGATTAGGGATAGATAATAGAAGGGATAAAAAACATTTTTACTGAAGCTAACTAAAGTTTACATCTTTTAAATAAGTAGGATGCTAGACTAAGACTAAAATCTCATCTAGTTTTAATGGACAGTACTTTAGTCTGCTATAGAAATTCTGTAAATGAAAAGAAAAATGTATTCAGGATAAGAGGAAAACTTATAAAGGTAACATTTATAGAATCAAATGATAATTATCTTCCATTTACTTATTCATTGTGGATCAGACTTTATGATACACGTGTTAGCTTTGAGGTTGCATGGGAGTAGAAATTGCTTAAGTTCTTGATTCAAAAAGACTAGGGTCGAATCTCACTAGATATGTGACTTTAGGCAAGTTTTATAACCTCTCAGAGACTCAGATAACATTAATAAAATATTCAGTCCTCAATGATAACTAGCCAACTTCAGGTGTGATTGTCTCCCTTCAAAGCTTTGATTATCTACCTGCAGTTTCCTTCCTCTTTGCCCCGTGGCCCCCAACTGCTAAGCATATGACAGATCCTCTTGTCCTGGTTCACCATGTTGACCGTGACCCACAGTCATCTAACCTGGCATTAACACTGGCAATAAAAGGGCAAGCACGCATAGCACAGGGAGATCAGCTCGGTGCTTTGTGACCACCTAGAGGGGTGGGATAGGGAGGGTGGGAGGGAGACACAAGAGGGAGGGGATATGGGGGTATAGGTATACATATAGCTGATATACTTTGTTATACAGCAGAAACTAACACACCATTGTAAAGCAATTGTATTCCAATAAAGATGTTAAAAAAAGGGGGGGGGCAAACATTACCAGAGGACTCTTCCCAAAGAGAAGGAAGGGCCAGGACTACCAAGAACCTTCTTTTCCTTCTCTGTAGTCCCATATATATATGTGTGTGTGTTTGTGTGTGCATGTGTTCAGGTAGAGGGGCAAGTGGGTTTCAGGAGCCTCAGAAAGGCCGCTATACTTTTTTTATATTCCTCTGGAAATTTGCTTATAAAAGTTGCTCCAGCGATAGCTTAAACAATGTCTACTACTGGGATCCATAATATTCTATTTTTTTCATTGATTCTTTTATTTGTCAATTCTATAAAGATTCACCAAACCCTTGCTATTTTCCAGACACAGTTATAGGTTTGAAAGTCAGAAGGTTTAGTGAGGTAAAGGCCCACAGGCAATTAATTTTATAAACTGAGTTGTGTGGGGTTGAGAGTCTGGATAAAAGAGTTGGGAAACGAGGGAATATGCTTGAAGGTTGAGTCTATTGCTTCATGCAACCTACCTCCAGAAATTTGTATTAGAGCCCTGTGTAAAGAGGACTTGAAGCAAAAAGCTCAAGAAACTATTTTAATGAGATGCCAGGAGACATCTGTTCATGGGGTTACTTTGGTGTCTACATGTGACCTAGGGTTAGAAATGAAAACATTGTCCTTACTACTGGGTAGAATGGCTTTAAAGAAGACCTGAATGACCTGAAGACCCCAATGACTGTGTTCCTAACATTCTCAAAGAGTACATGGTACTTTTTGTCTGAGTGCCAAGATTTTCATTAAGGGCACCAGGAACAATGGTCATAGTGAGGGGTTTTGGGGCTTCCCTGGTGGCGCAGTGCTTGAGAGTCCGCCTGCCGATGCAGGAGACGCGGGTTCGTGCCCCGTTTCGGGAGGATCCCACATGCCGCGGAGCGGCTGGGCCCGTGAGCCATGGCCGCTGGGCCTGCGCGTCCGGAGCCTGTGCTCCGCAAATGGGAGAGGCCATGACAGTGAGAGGCCCGCATAACGCAAGGAAAAAAAAAAAAAAAAAAAATAGTGAGGGGTTTTGCAGAGAGCACAGAAATGAAAAAGGCCACAGTTGGATAGGAGGACCATGGTGCGTAACTACATATTGTAACCAGCTACCTCGTACCTAAGCACATGGAAGATATTCCCCGGGACTATAGAAATCATGAAGTGAGGTCTTGCAAGGGAATGAGATGATGTATGAACACACAGAGTCGAAGCCAGTGAGATGAGAGTCACTACTGTTAATATGATCCCTCATCTGATGTAAATGTCATGTCTGGGGAACTGTTTCCACCTAATTACAGATTCACTTGGATTAACAACATGTTATCATTGAGACAGTTAAAAAGGATCTTGTTAGTCATTTCAACCTTAGTACAATGTATTTTAATCAGATTGCTTTCCTAAAGTCAAGCGATGATTAGATTCTGCTTCTCCATAGGAATGCGAGTTTTGAATGATAGGAGTGTAGAAAGAGGACAATTTTTGTCACTATAACTGTTTGTTTTTCTTTTTGTTTTTGCAACATAGGACACTTCAAGGAGGGTCATGCCTGCATATACCGATAAAGATTTGCACAGCCTTAAAGTCTTGCAATGATGTGGTACATGTGGGAGAGGAGAGAGCACATTAATGGACGATGCTGCAAAACGCCAGAAGGTAGCTAGGAAGGTGCGGACAAGCTTTTAAATTTAGACTTGATGAGAGAGGACCTCATCCTCAACCTTCTTTGCCTCATCCCAGCTAAGCACAAATTTCTCTCACTTTTCTCAGATTGCCAATTCCTGCCACCAATCCTCGTGTATCCATCCCATCAAGCTTGGGGTTTTCAATGGTGAGTGGGAAGGAGAGCTGAGCCTGGAACATAAGTCTCTGTCCTCAGTCTTCTTTTACAAATCAGCTGCAATGGACACAACCAGCCAGCTCTAGCCTTGTTCTTCTTCAGTGAGAGTCACATAATTTAATCTATAAATATCTGTGTATACTTTACAAGAGAAACAAAATGCTAGCTTGATAGAAATGTATGTTTCGAAACACGCTCCTTTCCGTTATTAACTAATATTTGCCATATGCACATGCAGGATACATACAAAGCACTGCATCATTGGTTTAAAGAGGCAATTTGGCTTCTACTCTGTTAATCCAAATGTTCCAATTAGTTTAGTGCCTTCATAAGTATGTATAATTCAGTTTGCATTTATGCGTGAAATGTTTATTTCCATAATTGTAACAAGCACTTAAATTAATTACACTCTAACCTCTTGATTCTATGGGCCAACTGTTGAGTCTTTTGGTTAACGTTTTAAACTCATGCCCTTTTATTTTTGAACGCCACCGCCCCACCGCCTGTCTTTGATGTGTTGTTTCTTATCCTTGTTTGGAAATCTCTGTGGAATCTTCTCAGAATAATCTGGCAGTTTTCTATTATGACTGAAACTTTGCATTTTAACAGTTGTCTGGAGATAGTTTCTTCCTTGTGAAATATCAGTTTTAATAACAGGAAAAGAAAAGTGCTATAAATCTGCACTAACTACATAAAGCTGAAGTCTCTGAGAGACTGATTAACATGTAGACTCTACACAGGTTTTTCAATAATTAGAGGATGTGCTTGCATGAAACCACGACTGCTCCAGCCTTGGAGCCATTTCCCAGGGCAGCCAGCAATTATTACAGCCTGGAGTACCTTTCTTCTATTCTATGCCTCTAGCTATGGAAGTTGTTTTCAAATAAAGGTCTCTTACTTTCACAAAAAGTTAACATCACCTTGGAAGCACAACACTTTTCTGCTAATACCTTCGCCACTTGATTGGGAGAGAGCCCTCAGAGAGAAGGCAATTAGAAATTCCTCATCTGTTGTTCATCCACCCAGAAAAGGTTAAAAATATTCGGGTCTCTGATTACATGAACTGAGCAGAGGGCAGATTCGGGCTCCCGCGGTACCTAGTTAACTGCCTGCCCTATCAGAGAAGGCTGGCGAACATTCTCTGCAGTGCACGCAAGTGAGTTCTCAGCTTTCTTGTGGGTTTGAGTATTTGTTTTCTTTCTTTCTTTCTTTTTGTATCAATGAATTATAGATGGAAAATATATTATGAGAAAGATTGTCATTTTTCCTTTTGGTACAGTGCCCAGTATAATATCAGCATGCAATAAATGCTAAATGTTTGCCATGATGATTTTAAAGAAAAAAATTCATATGATAGTTTATCACCAATAGCCACAAAGTTCTACCTTCTGATACATAATTGCTTGTGTGGTCTGGATGTAATGCAGCATTATGAACAATTATAAAAAAAGTAGCTCGCTTCAGTATATTACTCTTTTTCAATGAGTGCTGATGACATTTTGACTCCATGATAAACTTGCAGAAACATAAGGCTTCTGCCTGGTGGGCTTGCTATTAAATAAGCAACACATACTGTAAATGACAAGAGAAAATTTATCTCATGGGTCAAGGTAATTGACTTGGCATTTGATTATCCTTCACCCATTCTTTCTGTTCTGCCAATTCAACAATTTATTCAATAATTTGGCCAAATGGGCAAATTGAGTCCCGAACAAAAGTCTCCTTAAGCTGGAGGGGGCTAGGCAGTGGGTCTTTTTAAAAAATTCTTTTCCATTATAGTTTATTACAAGATATTGAATATAGTTCCCTGTGCTATACAGTAGGACCTTGTTGTTTATCTATTTTATACACAGTAGCTTGTACCTACCAATCCCAAATTCATGATTTATCCCTCCCCCAACTTTCCCCTTTGGTAACCATAAGTTTGTTTTCTATGTCTGTGAGTCTGTTTCTGTTTTGTAAATAAGTTCATTTGTATCATTTTTTTTTAGATTCCACATAAAAGTGATACCATATGGTATATGCCTTTCTCTGTCTGACTCACTTCACTTAGTATGACAATCTCTAGGTCCATCCATGTTGCTGAAAATGGCATTATGTAATTCTTTTTTTTTTTTTACCAATAAGTAGTATTCCATTGTATATATGTACCACATCTTCTTTATCTATTCATCTGTTGATGGACACTTAGTTTGCTTCCATGTCTTGGCTATTGTAAATAGTGCTGCTATGAACATTGGGATGCATGTATCTTTTCAAATAAGAGTTTGTAGCTTTTATTGTTGGATAATAGCCCATTGTATGAGTATGCAACATTTTTTTTTAATCAATTCATGGGTTTATGGATATTGGGGTTGTTTCTGTTTTAAAATTTGTTATAAATAAAACTGCTGTGATCATCTGAGTACAAGTCCTTGTATGGACATATATATATTTTTTATCTTGGGAAAACACTTAGGAATAGCATTACTGGGTAATACGGTAAACATCTCACTTTATGGTTGCCAAGCTATTTTCCAAATAGCTATATAATTTCACTTTCCCACCAGCAACATCCAGGAGTTCCTATTGCTCCAAGTTCTTGGCAATACTTGGTTCTTATCGCCATTCTTTCTACTATAGCCTTTCTAATGGGGGTGTAATTTGCATTTCCCTAATGACTAATGATATTGCATCTTTTCTTGCATGTTTGCCATTTATTTATATATTTTGCATATGTTATTTGGTGAAGAGTCAATGCAAAGCTTTTTACTGCTTTTTAATCATGTTGCTTTGTCTTATTAAGTTGTAAAAGTTCTTTATGTGTTCTGTAAACAAGTCTTTTACCAGATATGTTTTGTGAATGTATTCTCTCAGTTTGTGGCTTGCTTTTTTTATCTTCTTAACAGTGCCTTTCAAAGAGAAAATGTTTTTAATTTTGATGAACTGAATCTAACAATTTTTTCTTTTATGATCTGTGCTTTTTGTATCCTTGAAATGAGACATAAAAATTAGTTAGAAATCTTTGTCTATCTCAAGGCCACAAAAATTTCTGTTTTCTTCTAGAAGTTTTATAGATTTACCCTTGCATTTAGGACTGTATGTATGGATTAAGGCAAGGATCAAGGTTCTTTTTTTTTTCTTTTTTTCTTAAGATTATCCATTTCTTCCAGCAATTTTTTCTTTTTTTTGAGTGTCCTTGGTCCCTTTATGGAAACTCAGTTAACCATCTATGAGTGAGTCTATTTCTCAACTCTCTATTCTGTTCCATTGATTTGTATGTTGAGTCTTACTAGTATCCTTGTTAACTTTATAGTAAGTCTTAAAATCAAATAGTGTGAGTCTTCCGACATTGTTGGTTTTTATTTTCTTCCAAATAGTTTAGCTATTATAGGTTCTTTGATTTCCATACACTTCTAGAATTACCCTGTCAATTTCCAGTAAAAATCTTGCTGGGATTTTGCCTTGAATCTCTAAATCGGTTTTAGGATAATTGACATCTTAGCAATATTGAGTCTTCTGACCCATGGAAAAGACATACTGCTCGTTTTACTTAGGTGTTTCTTGATCTCTCTTGTAATATATTGAAGTTTTCAGTGTACATATCTTGCACATATTTTGTTAAATTTTCCCTATTTATTTCAAATTTGTAATGCTACTTTGTATGATTTTATTGTATTAATTTCAATTTCTAATTGTTTCTTACTAGTATATAAAAATACCATTAATTTTTGAATGCTGCAGCATTGCTTAACTCATTTACTCATGTTGGCATGATTTTTCGTTTGCTTCTACATAAAAAATTTTACTTAAACATTTCCAAACCAGAAAGGCAGATATCCTTGCCTTATACCTGATCTTAAGGGGAAAACACCCAGTCTCTTACCATTTAGTGTGGTGTTATCTACATATTTTAGTAGATGTTATTCATCAGGTTAAGAAAGTTTCTGTCTCCTTTACTGAGAACTTTTACTACAAATGGGTGATACATTTTATCAAATGTTTACTTTTTTTTAAACTCTATACTATGAATCATAATAATTTATTTTAGTATGTTAAGGTAATGTTGCATTCCTGAGTTAAATTCCTTTTGTTATATTATCCATCTTACATGTTGCTGGATTTGATTTGCTAAAATGTTAAGAGTTTTTGTCTGGTTTTGGTAACTAGTGTAATGTTGGTTGCAAAGAGTGAGTTGAGGTGTTTTCCCTCTTCTTCTATTATCTAGAATAGTTTGGGTAAAACTAGTACTTTTTTCTGTCATCTATTTTTGGTAGAATTCACCACTGAAGCCATCTCAGCCTGGAGTTTTCTTTGTGGATCTTAATTCAAGTGTATAGGCCCACTTAGCCCTATCTTGTTAGTTTTACCCACACATTTACCATTTTCTTTGTTCATTATTACTTTTTGTATCTCAGATTTTCTTTCTAGGATCATATTATTTTCCTTCTTCTTGAAGTACATATTTTAGAAATTCCACTTTGTATGTCCACTCGATTTAATGCTTGAAAGAAAATTTCCACAAGGTGCCAGCACCATAATTATCCACTTACTAGCATCGGAGCCATACGAGCCTTAGTTTTCTCTTGCTGTTGTAGATGACCTTTTCACGCACCTAGCCAGGCCTAGGACTCTCTCTTATACACCACACTTCATCCCCTTTTGCTACTCGAGGGTGTGGCTCCAGCCGTCCTCTCCCACTACTCTACAATTTTGGCTTCATTCCCATCAGCCTAAAGGTAGGCAGTCGTTTCTATCATCCTTAAAGCAATGGCCTCTTAACGCCCACATCCAAATTTTGTATAGTTAGGATTTGACCAGAGAAGCAGAACCAGAAGTCTACACACACACACACACACACACACACACACACACACACACACCCATAGATTTACACAAGAGGTAGAATTGGTTTACACAATTGCAGGGGCTGGCTGAGCAGTCTCTGTGAAAATGTCTCTGTCAAATGCTGAAGCCGGAAGTGGGCAGGCAGGCACTCGAGAACAGAAGATGATGGACCCCTACAAGGACAGATTGAAACTTGTGTCCATTCTTGTTGCCTCTGACCTTGATGACGAGGGTCTCCTTCAGAAGCCAGGACTCTTCTTCATGGAGGTGAACACACACACCTGAACCCAGGAGTGAGAGAAACTGAAGGAAGATCCAGAGAGAAAGAGAGAGTAGCAAAGAGAGAGTAGTTGAAGGCCCAGCTGATGCTTCACACGAAGGAAGTGAATCAGCAGATCAGCAAGAACACAGTGCCAGTCGAAGCTCCAGAATATGGAACGATTTTACAATGTTTCTTCCCCTCTGCTCTCTGGAGTCTTTGCAACTTCGTAAAGTTAGGAGATATTCTTTATTTTCTCCCTTTTTCCCATCCTGAAACTGGAGGAACTAACCTAGAAGGAGGGAGAGTACACATGGGAGACCCAGATAATGTTTTTACTGCCATGTTAGAACCTATAGTGGTAAATCCTACTTACATTGGGAGTAGGAAAAAAGAGCTTTAGACGAGATTGAGATAAAAGATAGGATGAAAAGGACAAATCTTAAATACACGAATGGTACTTAAATACATGAATGGTACTGAAAGTACCTGAAAATTGATGGAATCCTGCCAAGGTGTTGAGGAGAGGTTGACTCTGACAGCAGTGGATGATGAGGGATTTAAGGGGGTCACAATAAAGGCATGAAGACCAAGCAAGCAGCTTATGAAGATCAGTCAAAGGATGAGAATGGTCTAATTATTCTTATAAATTTGTTAATTGGAAATATGACTCTGGCTAGAATAAAAAAGGAAGCAATATGTGAATATGGTTGGACGTGGTGGTGCAGGATAATTGAGACTTGTCCACAGTCACAGTGTTGGAACCGAGAATCAGAAAACTCGCCTTCTATTCTCAAGTTCCATGATTTCCATGGACAAGGCATTAAATTTCACTGAACCCCAGTTTCCTCTGTAAGGAGTAGATAATATTCATCTTAAGAGCTTTGGTAGGGCTCAAGCAAAATGACTTATGAGAAAGCATTTTGAAAACTAAAAATCAGATTGTATTATTAAACAAACCAGTAAAATTAACTTGATTTTTGTATTTTAAAACTCTAAAGTATTTTCTTTATTTCCAGGTTAGATGGTCAGGGAAATTGGGAAGAGAATAAAGTAAGATGGGAGAAGCACATCATTTTGGCCGGTGTGAAGAGACAGGCAGGAAGGAAAGAGTCCCTAATCCGACTGCCTGAGATTTGGCACACACAACTTTCATCCTCCTGGCAGGTGGATCGCACATCCTCCATCCAGCATAGTCTCATTTACGAGAGGTTTTGCAGGTAAGGGTGCTGCAGCTTTTCACTTGCGAAAACATTTCCAAAGCCACTAATAAAAAGGTAACACGCTATGTGCTATGAGAGATGACAAGCGCACCTTCGGATGAATGATGGGTAAAGACTTGTCATTTCCCTTTGCAAAATCAGGCCAGCACTGGCTCCTGTGGCTTGTTAGCAATTACACGTGGAAGCCAGCCCATTCAAAGTGGCCCCTGTACAGCAAACAGTTTTCGGCTCTTGCCTTCAGTCTGCCTTTACATGATTTCAGGGCACTCCCATATGTGTTTGAGAAGTTTTATTTTTTTTATTTATTTATTTTCACTGTCCACAACCTCTTTATATATATATATATATACATATATATATATATATATATATATTAACATCTTTATTGGAGTATAATTGCTTTACAATACTGTGTTAGTTTCTGCTGTATAACAAAGTGATTCAGCTATATGTATACATATATCCCCATATCCCCTCCCTCTTGCGTCTCCTTCCCACCCTCCCTATCCCACCCCTCTAGGTGGTCACAAAGCACCGAGCTGATCTCCCTGTGCTATGCGGCTGCTTCCCACTAGCTATTTTACATTTGGTAGTGTATATATGTCAGTGCCACTCTCTCACTTTGTCCCAACTTACCCTTCCCCCTCCCCGTGTCCTCAAGTCCATTCTCTACGTCTGCATCTTTACTCCTGTCCTGGTTCTTCAGAACCAGGTTTTTCAGAACCATTTTTTTTTAGATTCCACATACATGTTTTACCGTATGGTATTTGTTTTTCTCTTTCTGACATACTTCACTCTGTATGACAGACTCTAGCTCCATCCACCTCATTACAATAACTCAGTTTCATTTCTTTTTATGGTTGAGTAATATTCCATTGTATATATATGCTACATCTTCTTTATCCATTCATCTGTTGATGGACATTTAGGTTGCTTCCATGTCCTGGCTATTGTAAATGGTGCTTCAATGAACATGAGTCTTTATAAATTTTGGTTTTCTCAGGTTATATGCCCAGTAGTGGGATTGCTGGGTCATATGGTAGTTCTATTTTTAGGCTTTAAGGAACTTCCATACTGTTCTCTGTAATGGCTGTATCAATTTACATTCCCACCAACAGTGAGTGCACTTTTCTCCTCACTTCCTCCAGCATTTATTGTTTGTACATTTTTTGATGATGGCCATTCTGACTGGTGTGAGGTGATACGTCATTGTAGTTTTGATGTGCATTTCTCTAAAGATTAGTGATGTTGAGCATCCTTTCATGTGATTGTTGGTAATCTGTATGTCTTCTTTGGAGAAATGTCTGTTTAGGTCTTCTGCCTAGTTTGGGATTGGGTTGATTCCTTTTTTGATATTAAGCTGCATGTGCTGCTTGTATATTTTAGAGATTAACCATTTGTCAGTTGCTTCATATGCAAATATTTTCTCCCATCTGAGGGTTGTCTTTTCATCTTGTCTATGGTTTACTTTACTGTGCAAAAACTTTTAAGTTTCGTTAGGTCTCATTAGTTACTTTTGTTTTTATTTCCATTTCTCTAGCAGGTGGGTGTAAAAGGATCTTGTTGTGATTTATGTCATAGAGTGTTCTGCCTATGTTTTCCTCTAAAAGTTTTATAGTGTCTGGCCTTACATTTAGGGTTTTAATCCATTTTGAGTTTATTTTCATGTATGGTGTTATGGAGTGTTATAATTTCATTCTTTTACATGTAGCTGTCCAGTTTTCACAGCACCACTTATTGAAGAGGCTGTCTTTTCTCCATTGTATATTCTTGCTTCCTTTATCAAAGATAAGGTGACCATATGTGCATGGGTTTACCTCTGGGCTTTCTATCCTGTTCCATTGATCTATCTTTCTGTTTCTGTGCCATTACCATACTCTCTTGATTACTGTAGCTTTGTAGTATAGCCTGAAGTGCGGCAGCCTGATTCCTACAGCTCCGTGTTTCTTTCTCAAGATTGCTTTGGCTATTCGGGGTCCTTTGTGTTTCCATACAAATCGTGAAATTTTTTGTTCTAGTTCTGTGAAAAATGCCATTGGTAATTTGATAGGAATTGCATTGAATCTGTAGATTGCTTTGAGTAGTATAGTCATTTTCACAAGTTTGATTCTTCCAATCCAAAAACATGGTATACCTCTCCATCTATTTGTATCATTTTTAATTTCTTTTATCACTGTCTTATAGTTTTCTGAGTACAGGTCTTTTGTCTCCTTAGGTAGGTTTATTCCTAGGTATTGGCTTCTTTTTGTTGCAATGGTATATGGAAGTGTTTTCTTAATTTCTCTTTCAGATTTTTCATCATTAATGTGTAGGAATGCAAGAGATTTCTGTGTATTAATTTTGTATATTGCTACCTTACCACATTCATTGATTAGCTCTAGTAGTTTTCTGGTAGCATCTTTAGGATTCTCTATGTATAGTATCATGTCATCTGCAAACAGTGACAGCTTTACTTCTTCTTTTCCAATTTGGATTCCTTTTATTTCCTTTTCTTCTCTGATTGCTGTGGATAAAACTTCCAAAACTATGTTGAATAAGAGTGGTGAGAGTGGGCAACCTTGTCTTGTTCCTGATCTTAGGGGAAATGGTTTCAGTTTTTCACCATTGAGAATGATGTCGCCTGTGGGTTTGTCATATATGGCCTTTATTATGTTGAGTTACATTCCTCTATGCCTACATTCTGGAGAATTTTTCTCATAAGTAAGTGTTTAATTTTGTCAAAAGCTTTTCTACATCTATTGATATTATCATATGGTTTTTATCCTTCAATTTGTTAATATGGTGTATCACATTGATTGATTTGTGTATATTGAAGAATCCTTGCATTCCTGGGATAAACCCCACTGGATCATGGTGTATTATCCTTTTAATGTGCTGCTGGATTCTGTCTGCTAGTATTTTGTTGAGGATTTTTGCATCTATGTTCATCAGGGATATTGTCCTGTAGTTTTCCTTCTTTGTGACGTCTTTGTCTGGTTTTGGTATCAGGGTGATGGTGGCCTCGTAGAACGAGTTGGGAGTGTTCCTCCCTCTGCTATATTTTGGAAGAGTTTGAGAAGGATAGGTGTTATCTCTTTTCTAAATGTTTGATAGAATTTGCCTGTGAAGCCATCTGGTCCTGGGCTTTTGTTTGTTGGAAGATTTTTAATCACAGTTTCAATTTCAGTGCTTGAGATTGGTCTGTTTATATTTTCTATTTCTTCCTGGTTCAGTCTGGGAAGGTTGTGTTTTTCTAAGAATTTGTGCATTTCTTCCAGGTTGTCTATTTTACTGGCATATAGTTGCTTGTAGTAATCCCTCATGATCCTTTGTATTTCTGCAGTGTCAGTTGCTACTTCTCCTTTTGCATTTCATATTCTGTTGATTTGAGTCTTCTCTCTTTTTTCCTTGATGAGTCTGGCTAGTGGTTTATCAATTTTGTTTATTTTCTCAAAGAACCAGCTTTTAGTTTTATTGATCTTTGCTATTGATTCCTTCATTTCTTTTCCATTTATTTCTGATCTGATCTTTATGATTTCTTTCCTACTGCTAACTTTGGGTTTGCTTTTTTCTTCTTTCTCTAATTGCTTTAGGTGTAAGTTTAGGTAGTTTATTTGAGATGTTTCTTGTTTCTTGAGGTAGGATTGTATTGTTATAAATTTCCCTCTTAGAACTGCTTTTGCTGCATCCCATAGGTTTTGGGTCGTGTTTTCATTGTCATTTGTTTCTAGGTATTTTTTGATTTCCTATGTAATTTCTTCAGTGATCTCTTGGTTATTTAGTAGTTTATTTTTTAGCCTCCATGTGTTTGTATTTTTTACAGATTTTTTTCCTTTAATTGATATCTAGTCTCATAGTAATGTGGTTGGAAAAGATACTCAACACAATTTCAATTTTCATAAATTTACCAAGGCTTGAATGTGACCCAAGATATGATCGATCCTGGAGAATGTTCCATGATCACTTGATAAGAAAGTGTATTTTGTTGTTTTTGGATGGAATGCCCTATAAATATCAGTTACGTGCATCTTGTTTAATGTATCATTTAAAGCTTGTGTTTCCTTATTTATTTTCATTTTGGATGATCTGTCCATTGGTGAAAGTGGGGTGTTCAAGTCCCCTTCTATGATTGTGTTACTGTTGACTTCCCCTTTTATGGCTGTTAACATTTGCCTTATGTATTGAGGTGCTCCTATGTTGGATGCATAAATATATACAATTGTTATATCTTCTTCTTCGATTGATTCCTTGATCACTATGTAGTGACACTATGTAGTGTCCTTCTTTGTCTCTTGTAATAGTCTTTATTTTAAAGTCCATCTTGTCTGATATGAGAATTGCTGCTCCAGCTTTCTTTTGATTTTCATTTGCATGGAATATTTTTTTCCATCCCCTCACTTTCAATCTGTATGTGTCCCTAGGTCTGAAGTGGGTCTCTTGTAGACAGCATATATATGGTCTTGTGTTTGCATCCATTCAGCCAGTCTATGTCTTTTGGTTGGAGCATTTAAGCCACTTACATTTAAGGTAATTATCGATATGTATGTTCCCATTACCATTTTCTTAATTGTTTTGGGTTTGTTATTGTAGGTCTTTTCCTTCTCTTGTGTTTCCTGCCTAGAGAAGTTCCTTTAGCATTTGTTGTAAAGCTGGTTAGGTGTTGCTGAATTCTCTTAGCTTTTGCTTGTCTGTAAAGGTTTTAATTTCTCTGTTGAGTCTGAATGAGATCCTTGCTGGGTAGAGTAATCTTGGCTGTAGGTTTTTCCCTTTCATCACTTTAAATATGTCCTGCCACTCCCTGCCGGCTTGCAAATTTTCTGCTGAAAGATCAGCTGTTAACCTTATGGGGATTCCCTTGTATGTTATATGCTGCTTTTCCCTTGCTGCTTTTAATATTTTTTCTTTGTATTTAATGTTTGATAGTTTAATTAATATGTGTCTTGGTGTGTTTCTTCTTGGACTTATCCTGTATGGGACTCTCTGTGCTTCCTGGACTTGATTGACTATTTCCTTTCCCATATTAGGGAAGTTTTCAACTATAATCTCTTGAAGTATTTTCTCAGTCCCTTTCTTTTTCTCTTTTTCTTCTGGGACCCCTATAATTTGAATGTTGGTGTATTTAATGTTGTCCCAGATGTCTCTGACACTGTCCTCAATTGTTTTCATTCTTTTTTCTTTATTCTGTACTGCGGTAGTTATTTCCACTATTTTATCTTCCAGGTCACTTATCCGTTTTTCTGCTTCAGTTATTCTGCTACTGATTCCTTCTAGAGAATTTTTAATTTCATTTATTGTGGTGTTCATCATTGTTTGTTTGCTCTTTAGTTCTTCTAGTTCCTTGTTAAATGTTTCTTGTATTTTATCCATTCTATTTCCAAGATTTTGGATCATCTTTACTATCATTACTCTGAATTCTTTTTCAGGTATACTGCCTATTTCCTCTCATTTGTTTGGTCTGTTGGGTTTTTTCCTTGCTCCTTCATCTGCTGTGTATTTCTCTGTCTTCTCATTTTGCTTAACTTACTGTTTTTGTGGTCTCCTTTTCTCAGGCTGCACGTTTGTAGTTCCCATGGTTTTTGGTGTCTGCCCCCAGTGGGTAAATTTGGTTCAGTGTGTTGTGTAGGCTTCCAGGTGGAGGGCACTGGTGCCTGTGTTCTGGTCAATGAGGCTAGATCTTGTCTTTCTGGTGGGCAGGACTGCGTCCCATGGTGTGTTTGCATGTGTGAACTTTTTATAATTTTAGGCAACCTCTCTGCTAATGGGTGGGGTTGTGTACCTGTCTTGCTAGTTGTTTGGCATGCAGTGTCCAGCCTTTGAGCTTGCTGGTCATTGAGTGGAGCTGGGCCTTATCATTGAGATGGAGATCTCTTGGAGAGCTCTTGCTGATTGATATTACGTGTGGCCAGGAGGTCTCTGGTGGACCAATGTCCTGAGCTCAGCTCTCCCACCTCAGAGGCTCAGACCTGATACCTGGCTGGAGAACCAAGGCCGTGTCAGCCACAAGGCTCAGAAGAAAATGGAGAAAGAAAAGAAAGAAAGAAAAAATAATAAAATAAAGTTATTAAAATAAAAAAAATTTAAAAGTAATAAAAAGAAAAAGAAGAGGGCAACCAAACCAATAAACAAATCCACCAATGATAACAAGCACTAAAAACTAAGCTAAGATAAACATATAAATAAGAAACTAATCAGTCACATACAGCTAACCCCAAGTCTACAGTTGCTCCCAAAGTCCACTGCCTCATTTTTAGGATGATTCATTGTCTATTCAGGTATTCCACAGATGCAGGGTACATCAGGTTGATAGTGGAGATTTAATCCACTGCTCCTGAGGCTTCTGGGAGAGATTTCCCTTTCTCTTCTTTTTTCACACAGCTCCTGGGGTTCAGCTTTGGATTTGGACCTGCCTCTGCATGTAGGTGTCCTGAGGGCATCTGTTCTGCACTCAGACAGGACCGGGTTAAAGTAGCAGCTGATTCGGGGGCTCTGGCTCACTCAGGCCATGAGGAGGGAGGTGTACAGAATGTAGGGTGAGCTTGTGGTGGCAGAGGCCGGCACGGTGTTGAAACAGCCTGAGGCCCACTGTGTGTTCTCCCAGGGAAATTGTCCCTGCATCATGGGACCCTGGCAGGGGCGGGCTGCACAGGCTCCTAGGAGGAGAGGTGTGGATAGTGACCTGTGCTCGCACACAGGATTCTCGGTGGCTGCAGGAGCAGCCTTAGCGTTTCATACCCGTCTCTGGGGTCCGCGCTGACAACTGCCACACACACCCATCTCTGAAGCTGGTTTAGGTGGTGCCCTGAATACCCTCTCCTCACACACCCCGAAACAATGGTCTCTTGACTCTTAGGCAGTTCCAGACTTTTTCCAGGATTCCCTCCAGTTAACTGTGGTGCACTAGCCCCCTTCAGGCTGTGTTCATGCAACCAGCCCCAATCCTCTCCCTGGGATCTGACCTCCGAAGCCGGAGCCTCAGTTCCCAGCTCCCACCTGCCCCAGGGGGTGAGCAGACAAGCCTCTCGGGCTGGTGAGTGCTGGTCGGCCCTGATCCTCTGTGCAGGAGTCTCTCCGCTTTCCCCTCTGCACCCCTGTTGCTGTGCTGTCCTCCGCGGCTCCAAAGCTTCCCCCGAACCAACCCCTGTCTCCGTCAGTGAAGGAGCTTTCTAGTGTGTGGAAACCTTTCCTGCTTCACAGCTCTCTCTCAGTGGTGCAGGTCCTCTTTTCTTTTGTCTCTGTTTTTTCTTTTTTCTTTTGCCCTACCCAGGTACGTGGGGAGTTTCTTGCTTTTTGGGAAGTCTGAGGTCTTCTGCCAGCGTTCAGTAGGTGTTCTGTAGGAGTTGTTCCACACGTAGTTGTTTTTTATTTTTATTTTTTTGTGGTACACGGGCCTCTCACTGTTGTGGCATCTCCCATTGTGGAGCACAGGCTCCGGACGTGCAGGCTCAGCCACCGTGGCTCACGGGCTGAGCTGCTCTGCGGCATGTGGCATCTTCCTGGACCGGGGCATGAACCCGCATCCCCTGCGTTGGCAGGCAGACTCTCAACCACTGCGCCACCAGGGAAGCCCTGTAGCTGTATTTTTGATGTATTTGTTGGGAGGAAGGTGATCTCCACATCTTACTCCTCTGCCATCTTGAAGGTCCTACGAGAATAAGCTTTAAAATCAGTTTTCTTTCTCCTTTCCACTTTTCTCCCATTTTATTTATTTTTGTGATTTGATGAGCTTTGCATCCAGGATTTAAGGAGAAATGAGAATAGCAATCCTTTTGCATGTGATGATTTGGGTTATACTTGGACTTAGTTTGGGAACACATGATTTAATACTGACTCATATTAGAAATGGCAGTTGTACCTCAAAAATATTTCAAAGTCATTTGAGCTGCAGCAGTGCCCTGACTTTTAATAATATTAACAATAATGACAAAAGAATTATTTTTCACTTAAAAATTACCAGGCACTGGGCTTCCCTGGTGGCACAGTGGTTGAGAGTCTGCCTGCCGATGCAGGGGACACGGGTTCGTGCCCCGGTCCGGGAAGATCCCACATGCCGCGGAGCGGCTAGGCCCATAAGCCATGGCCGCTGATCCTGCGCGTCTGGAGCCTGTGCTCCTCAACGGGAGAGGCCACAACAGTGAGAGGTCTGCGTGCCGCAAAAAAAAAAAAAAAGTACCAGGCACTGTTCCAAGTACTTATATGATTTACCCCATTTAATCATCATTATAATGCCCCGATTATCCCCATTTTTCATATGAGAAAACTGAAGCACAAGAATGTTAAGTAATTCAGTTATTTGATATGTAGTATATGCATACTTCTATATATTTTACAAAAATGCAGTTATAGAAACTGTCAAATTATTCTCCCTAAATCACAACCCTGATTCTGTAATTCCCTAGCCCAGAAATCTTTAGTAAATACCCTTTGTCTATCAGATTAAGTATAAATATCTTATCCTGACATACCAGAGCTCTCAAATTTTGATCCTACCTCCCTTCTCCTCCTCTGTTTTCCAGCAATTACCTAACACAGTGGTCCTCAACCAGGAATGATTTTTGTCCCCTGGGGGATGTTTAGCAATGTCTGCAGATGTTTGGGGCTGTCACAACTTGGGAGATGTTACTAGCATGTAGTAGGTAGAAGTCAGTGACCCTGCTAAACATCCTGAAATGCAAAGGAACATCCCTTCCCACAACAAGGAATTATCTTGTCCTAACCATCAGTAGTACCAACACTGGAAAACTGACCTAACTTATTCTCTGGCCAAACTGGACAACTTGTGGTTTCTTAAATAGTCTCTGTGTGTTTCACCTTTGTAGCTTTCTTTCCATTATTCCTTCACTAAACAATCTCAGAGCACCTACTATGTGCCAGGCCCTACTATGTGTAAGACATAATCCTTGATCTCACACTGACCAGTACCTGGCTTCCCATCTTTGTCCCTCTTCAATATAAAGACCTGCCTGCTCTTCCAGACCCCTCTCAAATGCCATTTTCCTTTATAAGTTAAATCTTTGCTCTTTCATAGCTTTCAAAAATAAAATATGATATGAAGCTCTTGATATTAAATATAAGTTGATAAGAAAACTTACTCCTATATGATGGTTTTAATATGAATATTTAAGTGTCATTTTTCACTGCAGAAGTGTTTTAAAATCTTCTCAAATTTAGCATTCTCAATGTTGTAGAATAGCTTAATTTTTATTCCCAATAAGGTTTGTTTTTTTTTTTAAATCACAGTTTTGGAAGTGAAAGTAGTAGGTTGCAGTGAGTATATTGTAGTTTTTGAAGAGGAGGATATGAGAGGCTGTGTAAAAAGGTTAATACCCCTGTTTCATTTCAGCAATAAGAATTTTTAAATCAATTCAATAAGAGTTTATTGAGTGCCATTATGGGCCAGACACTGTGTAGGGTGCTGAAATTTGAAAGGAACACCTCATGTTCTCTCATACAATGAGTTCAAGTAAACATTTTTAATACTTCAAAATGTTTTATTATAGAAGTAGAGAGATCCTTCTCATGGATAAGTATTCTGATGACCAGGTAAATGTAGAGGTGGTAAAGGATGCACATAATGAGGCATTGTGTCCTCCTAGTACTTTAGAAGAAACTTACGGAGGGGAAACTAGGAATGCATGAATTGTTGAGGGTCTTAACCATGACATTGATTAGGAGTAAATGGACAAGAGGATATGGAAATGACATGCAATGCTAAGTGTTCCCAATTTAAAGGTATGATTCCATATATGAACAATATAGACTGCCATTCCAAAAATTATTGTTTTTTGTTTGTTTGTTTGTTTTTTGCTGTACGTGGGCCTCTCACTGCTGTGGCCTCTCCTGTTGCGGAGCACAGGCTCCGGACGCGCAGGCTCAGCGGCCATGGCTCATGGGCCCAGCCGCTCCTCGGCATGTGGGATCTTCCTGGACCGGGGCACGAACCCGTGTCCCCTGCATCGGCAGGCGGACTCTCAACCACTGCGCCACCAGGGAAGCCCCCAAAATTATTCTTAATATGCCTAAACCTCCATATGTTAGCATGTTACCAAAATTTGACTTATGAATATATTTGACACATATCATAAAGTTTTGACCCTCCCCTCTTTGTTCAGGCTCCCAGATTTATGGTAAGTAATTTCTGCCTTCTAGTTCAGAATCAAGTCATTGTAATCTGCCCTTTGGTCGCACAATCTTAGGGCTTCAATACAAAAAACAAACAGATAAAACAAAAAAGTTGCTATTCTTTATAGGCAGATTATGCAAAGGATGCATCAGTCAAATTGCCTCTGTCAAGAGCCACAAGACATGTGTCGGTGTCTTCTAAACTCTGGCTGCAAAGTTTGAGAACCATCATGCTAGAGATGTTAATTTCATAGACAACCCGAGTCTACATCCTGGCCACCGCCAAATCCTTCCCCAATGCCCTTTCACTGCTGTGGACCTAGAGCAATGAGTATCCATGGTAAGTGATTTTGGTCCCAGGAGGACACTGAGAAATATCAACATTGGATTATCATAAGTAACAAAGAATCCTTGTTTTCTAGAAGGGGTGCTGAGTGGGTCTCCATGGAAAACCATCAGGGCCTGGTGAGTTAGTCAGTCTTCTTGGACCATTGGAATCGAAAGCTTTGCTCCTCCTTTTTTGTCCTTAAGTTTATGTATCCCATCATATCCATTCGGCTCTGGGGGAATTGTGACCTATCTCACACCCCAAAGAGAGAGAGAAATCTCCCTGGCCCTGTCTTTTAGAGGGCCTTGACACAGATGCATATGACCCAAAGCAGAGATGCCTGAGATGAATTGGGAGAGTAAGTACAAAAGAAAGAAAATTCTACATTTATTACTGATGATGGAGCATCGAGTAGCATTGACAGCTGTCCTTGAATACGTTATCCTACACATTAGAAACCTCACTATTGTGTCCCTCCACCTTAATGGAGGACGTGGGTTGTGTGTGGGTGTAGACTAGGGATACAGGTATCGGATGCACTCACAAAGCTGGTCTTTTCTGTGTCCGAAACTATTTTGCAATATTCCCCATTTTGCCACCGGCTGGTTCATCAGTTTCAGAAATAAGCATTACAAGACAATGTTAAAAGCATTCATTGTGTGAATCCAACAAGGACCAGCAGTGTGTGCATGGTCTTCTTAAGCCAGGAGCATGCCATAGTCTCTGAAAATGCCACCTGTAATAGCATATTTTCTTGAGTTCATAGATTCCCCAGAAAAACAATCATGAAAGTGGCTCCTAAAATTCAAAGCATTACGTATTTATAAAAAGAACTTCATATATGAGATGAGGACATTGTCTGCTGAATTTTTAAACACGGTTCCTGGGGCCCCCTACAGTCAGAATGAGTTTCATGCTGAGATCTGTTTTTTCTTTTTTTTTTCCTTGAGTAAGTTTAAAGCTGGCATGGCAGATAGTGAGAGCACTTTAGCTTGTATGACAAGGCGGGAGTTAGTGTCTCTGGCTGGCATTACTTTTTACCGAGCTGAAGGTGGAGGAAAGGAAAAGTAATGTTTGCTACTTCTGTATAAGTTTCATCAGAAAGGAAAAATATTTTAAGGGACAAAAATTCCCCAAGGGAAATTTTTAAAATTTATTTTATAATAGGCATTATTCTAACTTTGAATCCTTGAGAACGACTTAAGTTGCTGTGGTTTGTTTGGTGTGTGATGTCCAATAAAGCTGTTTTCTGTTCAGAGGATGGTACTGATTTGTTAAGCCTCAGCTAAAGGTCACCTGACACTCTAGTCAATTCTCTTTGAGCCTGAAGCTTTGAAAGGAAAACTTATCACAAAACACAGCATCCCCCTCTATACTGTCTGGTCTCCGTGAGACGCTATAAACAAAACATTGGTGAACTAAAACACAAGTAGACAGATCTTTGGAAATGATCTGGAAGAAATCTGGATAGACAAAGAATTGCTTCTGGGGAACCTGGCAGGACACATCACCCCACCTCGTCCTAAATGTAACTGATCAGGAAGTGACGTGTAGTTACACAGTGGATGCAGGGAAACAAATGATCTCCTAGAAGAGCTCTTGTTAGGGAGATTTACCACATCGCTCCCCTTGCAGCCCTTGAGATAACATGTTTATACAAACAAAGCAAACACATTAGTAAACAGCTATCAGGACACAGGCGAGCAGTCCAGGCAAATACTATGAACCAGGGCCTCTTTCATTTCAGGTAGCAGGGAAAAAGGTCTGAGCAAGATTTCTGATCCATGTAAGCTCTGCTTCTGACACACGAGTGCTCATACCCAGTGTCTGAAAGTCTCATTTAAGTCTGGAACGCTGTTCTCTTCCTCATCGTGGCCAATGTCCTTTCCTAAGGACAGTCTAGTCTGCACTTCTTGCAAGTCAAAATATTTTTCCAGTTTTGCTCAAATCCTTTTTGGAAAATAATACATTAGGTGGGATTTTATTCTCATTGGAGTGCTGCAATTTAGTGCACCTCCTTTGTCTGTGAAAATGGGTATAGTAATATACTTGCTTCTTAGAGTTGTGAGAATTGAATGTAAAGCCCATGGTATGTGATCAATGAATGTTATTAGAAACAGGCCAAGACAAAAAATATTCAATAATTACATCAAACTTCCCCAATACATCTAGATTCCCAATGAAACCCATTAGAATTTTTTTTGTTTTCAGATACAAAGGAGAGACATGGTAAAGTACATTTCCCTAAGTTCTCTGGCTTTATTCCCTTTAGATCTATCTTTATAGTCTTCATGCTTTATTGGTCAAAGCTTCTTTTCATGGTGGACCACACTGTATGACCCACAAGTGAGAAGAGGAAACTGTTTCTTGGCATCTATGAGTTGTTGCTTTTCTCATTCACTATTTGTTAATTAGCAAGGTGATGTGAAGGTTATGACCTCTAGAGTCATCTCATGACCTGAGGAGTACCTTGACCCCTTGCTTCTACTTCAGCAAAAGACCAATGGAAACCACAAGCTTGGTCAGCCCCCTGCAGGGAATAGCCCCTTCTCTGGGTATTAACGACAGCGGAATTGATTATACCAACATAGACAAGCTTCCACCCCTCCTCAGCTTCCCTCTAAGCCAGAGAAGGAGAGATGTCTCTCTCATATCACTTTCCATTTATCATTCCAGAAATGGTTTGGCGAACACTTACCTAAAATTGGAAATTAAGGTGAATGCAGAGAGCTGTGAATTCCTTGGGGCTTACATTCACAGTGTAGGCTTGGTTTGTATTTGAATCACCTGCAAATGTCACTCCTGTAAATCCAGGTGGTTTTCTGACTGGCTGGACCTGCCCCTATGTGAGAGAGGATTCAGCTGTACCTATTAAGTACCACATTTTCATGGAGGAATTTTTTTTGTTGAGTTGGGCTCTGTAACTCATTTCCGAAAGCACCCAAATAGTTTAAATTTTTATAAGTTTGCATGCACCCATCACTTGCCTTGAATAGCTAAGTAAGGAAGTCAGGGAGGGTTGAAGGGAAGTTTTCCTCTGAATACAGTGTTTGTGACTGGATTAACATTTTCCTGCTAGAATTGCACGTCCTCTTAGCTCTCAGAAGGTCCCAATTAGGCCTGACACATTGCCATCATAGCACACATACTCCCTGTAACAACCGTATTAAGTACAGTTGGTGCTGGGTGAGTTTTAAAGTAGGTTTTCCACCAGTGTGGGTGGACAGATTTCCACTTCATCACCCACACCCCTTCCCCCAGCCCATCGCAAATTCCTATTAGAACACCCTGCCTAGGAATATGTTAGCTCCTGACACAGTCGGTGTTTATTTGTCAACAATTTTATACACCTGAAACACAGAAAACCATCCTGCCTGCACTGGCTGGCAAGAATCGCACTAAAACACTACAGATTTTTTTTTTTAACTTTTTATTTTATATTGGAGTATAGCTGATTAACAATGCTGTGATAGTTTCAGGTGCACAGCAAAGCGACTCAGCCATACATATACATGTATCCATTCTCCCCCAAACTCCCCGCCCATCCCAGATGCCACATAACATTGAGCAGGGTTCCCTGTGCTATACAGTAGGTCCTTGTTCGTTATCCATTTTAAATATAGTCGTGTGTACAAACTCCCTAACTATCCCTCCCCCAGACCCTTCGCCACCCCCACCCTTGTAACCATAAGTTTGTTCTCTAAGTCTGTGAGTCTGTTTCTGTTTTATAAATAAGTTCATTTGTATCATTTCTTTTTAGATTCTGCATATAAGGGATATCATATGATATTTCTCTTTCTCTGTCTGACTTCACTCAGTATGACAATCTCTAGGTTTATCCATGTTGCTGCAAATGGCATTAATTCATTCTTTTTAATGGCTGAGTAATATTCCATTGTATATATGTACCACATCCTCTTTATCCATTCCTCTGTTGATGGACACTTAGGGTGCTTCCATGTCTTGGCTATTGTAAATAGCCATGAACACTGGGGTGCATGTGTCCTTTTGGACCATGTTTTTCTCTGGCTATATGCCCAGGAGTGGGATTGCAGGGTCATATGTAGTTCTAGTTTTAGTTTTTTAAGGAACCTCCATCCTGTTCTCCATAGTGGCTGCAGCAATTTACATTCCCACTAGCAGTGTAGGAGGGTTCCCTTCTTTCCACCCAAACGCTATAGATTTTGTGAAACAGGTCAGAAGTTATGAGAAAACAGCCACTTGAAAACTTTAAGTTTCAAACATGATCAAATGAAATTTAAATAGTTCGCATCTGAGGAGTGCTCCAAATAAAAGGATGAAAAGAAAAGAATCCCATTCAAGAAGCCATTGCTTTGTCTCCATGATACCAAAAATATTCTTGTTTAAATGATGTCTCCCTTGTGTTAATCTGTTGTTTGACATTGGGGACATGCAAAGAAATACCCATAAGCCCACAGAACTTCCATTCTTTTGTCAGGATTCCCCAAGACCTTGTCAAGGTCCCCAAGACCTTCCTCTGTCCACCCCTCCTGCCCCTGGCGTCCCCTTCATCCAGGGGGGCTTCGCGAGAACCCCACCCCAGCCCTTACAGGAGTGTAGACCCACCTCCCTCTTTCGGCTGGTGTAGAACAGCCAATAGTGTAGCGCGGCGTGCTTTTCCATAACGGCGAGTGGGCAGCGGATTGTGGGTTCCGCGCAGCCGTCAGTTCCCCAATCTGCCGGCGGCGGCCCGTGCTATGTTCTGTGCTGTGTCCACACGCTGCGGCGACCCCCTCCCATGTACTAACTCCTCTAAGCACTTCTCTTTGCATAGTCATGACAAGACAACTCGTTTATCCATTTTTTTCTACAATCTTTTACTGAACACTTACTAAATGCCAGATTGGTTCCTGGGGATGCATGTTCGAATAAGTTCTCAGGACACTTATCCTTTAACACAGGGGCGACAGACAATAAAGAAGTTAACAAGAAAGGAGCAAACTGTTACAAGTGCCGAATGATAAGGATAATCAGTGATGTCCTAGAGAACACCTGGGAACTTTTTTGGCTGAGTGGTCAGAGCGTTCAGAGAAGCCTTCTCCAAAGAGGAGACGTAAGCTGAGGGCCTCATGATAGGAAGGAGCGTGCTTTGTGAGCATCTGGGCTTACCAGGCGAGAGAACAGCTAGCGCATAGGCCCTGTGGTGGGAATAAGTTTGGCACATATTTGGCATAGGAAGAAGGTAAGTGTAAGATGAGCACAGGGGTTAAAGCAGATAGCAAAGGATAAAATGTAAGAAAGTTAGGCAGGTGCCAGGTGAGGCAGGGCCCTTGTAGGCTCAGTGAGGAGGTCGGATTGTACTTTAACTGCTCCAGGAACACATCGAAGGGTTTAAAGCAGGAGCACGACATGATACGATTCATATTTTTACAAGATTACTTCAGCCTTTCTGCAGAGAACAGAATGGTGTAAGAGGCAAGAGTAAAAGCAGGAAGGCCAACTAGCAGTGGTTGACATGAGAGATGATAACATTTGGACCAAGGTGGTAGCAGTGGAAATGGAAAGAACTTTTGAAATTACAACCCTTTTGAGGTAGTACTAACATTCTACTTTACAATCGTCTCCCTCTCCACTCATCAGAATCCCACACATACAGCATTTATTCATTTATTTTATCATTAATGATAGTTTGTTACACACTTACTATGTGTCAGATGCAGAGCAAGGTGGTAAGGACACACTGAAGGATAAAGAACAGCTATTTCCAACACATTATTTTGCTCAGTCATCAAAACCAAAGCACTTCATCCTAAGAAACAAGTTCTGAATGAGATACTATTTTAGGCTAAAGTCTCACACAGAGAAGGCATAAAAAACCTGGGGGATTACAACGTACCGACAGGAGAATTCTATCCTTTAGTTTAATTTTTCTGCTTATAGTCTATCCTTATTCCATAGAATTCTATTTGCTGATTTCATCTCATTCATATCCTCTTATCCATCTTCATGGCCAATTAGAGGACCAACTAGGAGAGCTTCCCCAGACACTTGCTAGGAGAAGAATTGTTCCTACTTTTAGCTCCCCTGACTTGCTTTGCTGCCGAGGTTGAATGAGACGCCCATACAACTTGCTATGTAACTTGCTTGAATCTTAATATACGTTACTACCACCTTTCTGCCCCATTTTTCTTAGGCAGCTTTTTTCAGCGTCTAACCTCTGTTCTGATACCTAAAAGTCGGGAAGCTAATCCTGCAATCCTACATTGACTTTGACATTCTAAATGAGAATCACAATGCTGTGCCAACAAAAGGAGACAATACTAGCCTTAGGAACTTGTTTAAAAAATTCCAGGTCAGGCACAATTAATAGGTCTTTCCAGATCCATTAAAAAAAATAGTCTCAAATTTCTATGTCAGTTCTTTGAAGAATTAGCAGTAACCACTTCCTTTCTATTTTATGAACTCAACTTTTCCTATTAGACTTTCTTTTCATGTATTTTACAATAGAGTCCTTTCTCTTATTTTGTGCTTTCATCACTCATACTATGATTCATTCTTGACTCACAAATGACTTACTATGAGCCATATGGGCAAAGTCCTGGAAATCATACCCATGTTATTTATTTACTTTATTTATTGAAGAGAATGAACCAACTGTACCACCTGCTGGGGTGCATCTCCCCCCTCCCCCCATTTGCTGACCTGACCCCTTGGTCCAGGCCCACCCAGGACAGGCCCAAGCCCAGGAGTCCTCAGCTGCTTCCTCAGACTTCTCTGGGAATCTATTGGATAAATGTGTATCGTTGGTTCTATTCTTGCTTCCCTATTTGATTAACAAACATGTTACAGAATGTTATTTATAATGTACCATTTACAGAAATGTGGTTAGAACATTTTATGCTGTGTGATGTAAAAGTAGTTCTGACAATTGGTTAAATGGTATCTTTGTGAGAAGATGTGGTACATATATACAATGGAGTATTAGTCAGCCACTAAAAAGAATGAAATAATGCCATTTGCAGCAACATGGATGGACCTAGAGATTATCATACTAATCGAAGTAAGTCAGGCAGAAAAAGACAAATATCATATGATATCACTTATATGTGGAATCTAAAATATGACATGGATGAACATATCTACAAAACAACAACAGAACCACAAATATAGAGAACAGACTTGTGATTGCCAAGGGGGAGGTGGGGTGGGGGAGGGATGATTTGGGAGTTTGGGATTAGCCGGTGCAAAGTATTATACATAAGATGGAATAACAACAAGGTCCTACTCTGTAGCACAGGGAATTATATTCAATATTCTGTGATAAACCATAATGGAAAATAATATATATATATGTATAACTGAGTCACTTTGCTGTACAGCAGAAATTAAACACAACATAGTAAATCAACTATTATTCAATAAAATTTTTTTTAAAAAGGAAAAGTTTTATTTTTGTGGCACCAGTTTCTTGGTCAGGAAAGTAGCCTGCTATTACTGTGAGTCCCAAAGATATTCAACTAGTTGAACAACTAAAAGTCATAACGTGAAACATAATGAAACATTAAAGGAACAAATTCAGTTTAGTTCTAAACGAGATAGTTTATAGTAAAGTCTTAAACAGAGAAGCCTTTAAAAATATTCCAGGGGGGTAAAAATCTTAGCAGAGAAAATTCTATCAATTAAATTCTTTCCTACATATTTGAAAAAAGATGACATTCATTAAGTTTTAACAGTGAAGCCCCATGGTCCAGCTTGTGGAATGGGAGCAGAGTCTGAAAGTCATTGCCCTGTTATAATATAGTTTATGTGCACAAATCAGATTTGATTACTTTGTTCACATTCAAGGACTGTCATCCAGCCAGAATGCTGAGAATTTCTTGTAGTAAAGTGTCCTTAGCAAGGAGGGTCCACATCGAGATAAACACTTTTGAAGAAATCAGCTTTACTTGGTACTTTGTGCTTCACTTTAATGATTTCAAACACATTTGAGGAGTTGGACTTGATGTTCTTAGGGGTCCCTTTTAGCCCTAAAATTTTGTGATTTCATATTAAATGGCTTAGGTTACTGAATAACCTTGTAATTTGAAAAATCTTTCACATTTGGCTAAGCCCAAGGTACAAGGGCTGTGTGTTTGCAATTCCATTTCCATAAGCAGCCCAAGGGTTGGTGTCAGATTCTTTGGAAAAGTGTGTCCCTAGGATATCTCTTAGAGCCTGAAAATAAAAGCAGATTAGGGAGCAGTGAGTGAAAGAAATGTACATATTATATAATCCTAAGAAAACCTTTCAGAAAAGCTCTTTTTAATCTTTTGATCATTTGGCAAAGTAAGTAGGCCATGAGTGGAGGTAAAAACATCCTTTCCAAAGACCCTTGTCTCCAGCCAAGACGTTATGGAAACTTATGTCAGGGATCAAAACTATATGTGGAAAATTTATTTTGGAAATGTGTAGTCTTTAAAATTGGTATTTAAAAACGTAACTGCAATAACAGATATGTTCTAATTATTCAAATTAATTGTTATCGACGGGTTTGTAGGCAGAGGCCCTGCTAGGCTGATTTTGCATGTACTGGGACCCTAAATTATTGCCCAAGAAAGAGCTTGGGTGTTGGCATCTGGGAGATTTGGTGTGGGGTTTGGGGTCTCAGCCAGTTAACTAGCTGTGCAAAATACTAGCTTGGGCATAATGCTATGGCTTTCCCAGCTGTAAACTGGGCATAATAATAGTTACCTCATAGTTGAGAATTAAAATGTAATAATATGTGAGAAAACACCAAACAGTACAATCAGCATGTTGTCTTCCCCTTCCCTCTGACCCCCCATCACTCTCTCCCACTAATGGCGACATTTGTGAGTGAACACAAAGCACTTGGGGGCTTCCCTGGTGGCGCAGTGGTTGAGAGTCCGCCTGCCGATGCAGGGGACACGGGTTCGTGCCCCGGTCCGGGAGGATCCCACATGCCGCGGAGCGGCTGGGCCCGTGAGCCATGGCCGCTGAGCCCGCGCGTCCGGAGCCTGTGCTCCGCAACGGGAGAGGCCACAACAGTGAGAGACCCGCGTTCCGCAAAAAATCAAACAAACAAACAAAAAACAAAGCACTTGGGTCCTCCAAAAGAATTTGTACTCCTTACCGTTCCTTTCACACTTTTGTTTACTCTTCGGATTATAATACATTAGCACTGTGTCAAATAAAAGAAAATTAAGTTAGCAGAATTCTGAATTAATGTTATGTTTTATATGCAAGACATCGCATTTTCTCTCCATTCTTTGTAATCTTTGAAGACGTGGTCATAGTGGAATGCTTGCTTATCTTCTTTCTGAGGAATTCAGCACTCTTAATCTATTTTAGAATCTGTATAACGTTCCTGAGAGATGCATTTACAGGCAAAAGGACTGGCCAAATGAAGAAACACCGAAGAGTTGCAAAGTTGGGTCACTGCGTCCACAGCCTCTCCTCATGCATCCATGCCCACACTTGGAATCCCTCCATTCTTCCCCTGCAGAAGCCATGACCTCACACCCTTTCAACCAGACCTTTTACATCATCATTTTCTCCTGAGGTGCATTGCAGGATAAACAGCTTTTTCTACCCTACAATAACTTCAGACATCTATAAAATGGCCATTTGGGGGGCTGGGGGAGAAAGGCCAGGTTTGAGGGAAGCGGATTCAGCACCTCCCTCCTCTGCACAAGCTCAACTCTGTTTCTGGGGCAAGGATTCCTATTCATCTGCCTCGAGCTGGGCCGTCTCCCTCCTGCCCTTCACACTGTAAAATGGTGCCTCAGAGTGGGGCAGCATCTTCCTTTCCATTCATTCATAACACATCCACTTCAGGGGACAAACCTTGCCCTCTGTCATTTTCCAACCATTCTTTAAAAGGGATTGGTGCTAGACCCACCTGATCTTTGGTTATGAGGAAAAGAGGAACTTCTGATTTCAAATGGATATTTGATTTCCCTTGAAATACAATTTCCATTTGATAAACTTACTATGTAAGGCTTCATTTATATTGCTTGTTTTTTTCCCCACACAGTGAAATATGAAACATATTACATATAATATGTAATAAAAGATGATGATGATAGACAGATGATAGATAGATAGATTAGATGGTACAAACGGCATGCCTTTTACTTTTGTCCCCTTAGTGCACACATAAAAGTGAGCATCTGTAATCTGAGACTGCACTGAACCTGATGAGTAGCAGCAAACCAGTGCCTGAGGCAGGCCATTTTCTTTGTAATGTCAATCATTTTTGTCTTAATTTGCAAAGTTAGATAAATGGTTGCGAATAATGGACAATTGAAGTGTTTCACTTAAAACCAATAGACTGTGGAAGTAGGTGAATTATATAATACTCCCTAACCTATTCACCTTTCTGAATGATTGGTGTATAAAAAGTGTCAGAACATTTGAGTTTACATCTAGAAGTATAGGGGCTTCCCTGATGGCGCAGTGGTTGAGAGTCTGCCTGCCGATGCAGGGGACACGGGTTCGTGCCCCAATCCGGGAGGATCCCACATGCCGCGGAGCGGCTGGTCCCGTGAGCCACTGCCGCTGGGCCTGCGGGTCCGGAGCCTGTGCTCCGCAACGGGAGAGGCCACGGCAGTGAGAGGCCCGCGTAACGCAAAAAAAAAAAAAAAAAATCTAGAAGTATATTCCTGTGATTAACGTGTTGAAGTAAGAGAAGTGTTTTGATGGCCATGCCTCATGCTAATATGTTAATTGCATATGTAAAATACGAATCAGAAGAAATTACTTCAGGTGTAAATAGGAAAAACAATGCATCAAAAAAGATGGCATTTGAAATATTATGTTGGAGTTTCTGAGAGAAAAATGTTACATGCATTATTACTATTATTCTTATTATTATTTAGTTATGACCATCTCAGCTATGGTATACTGTATTATCACCTGAAATATATTTAAGTCAGCTTTTCTCACACATGTGAGTAAAACACCTCTGTGTTCATGTACATTATGGTGCCCAATAAGAACAGCATCAGACAGTTTGTCCCAATATTAATAATTACATTCTTATTATTTCACTTATGGAATTTTAAAACTCATAATCACTTCAAAGCCCCAGGTCTATGGGCCTGACTTAATTTGCATGCTGAGCACAATTTCTTTCTAACAGAAACTGTCCTGTAAGAAACAGACATCTGATAAAAAGTTTACATTTTCAGAAGTGGGGTTGGTGTTTTATAAGCCCTAAAGTAAAAACTGAATTCCTTAAATCCTGATTTTTCAATCTAAATTTGAATGGGTTTAAGCTCTGGCTGGGAGCAGTTACCAAAAACTCATTTCCTTGGTCACTTCCCCACTCCCACCCCAGTTGCCTTTGCAAGGGAAGTTAGCATTTAACTCTCTGGGCGTATGTGAGAATCAACCAGGTAGCTGTGCCAAAGCGCATCTGGTTACTAGCGATGAAGGTGGAGGCTGGCTAGCAGTTCCTGCCTCTGGTACCCAGCATCACCGAGATCTCTTTCACAAGTAGAATCGCCTTTGATCTTCACAGTCAACCCCACAAAGATAGCAGCGAGATTATCATTTGCATGAAGAAATGAATGAACGGGGCGGGGGTGGGAGTGGGGGTGGAGGGGAGGCTTCCATTTACAGCTCATCAATAACAGAGAGCGTTACATCAGAACAAAGAACCTCCGCATGATATCGGCAAATATATTTTTACATATTTCAGATTGTCACTTGATATTAATTAAGAGACTGTTCAAATTATCCCCCTCCCACATTTAGATGGGTTGCTTATTTGTTCTTCCTAAGACTGTGGAGATGGAGATTTAATCAAAAGACCTTAAGATGAGTGCCTTGTCAGAGCACAAACATTTTGAAATCCCACTGAAAATGCAGTTTAATGCATCCAGTTAAATTGCCTGAGAGGAAATAGCGAATACGGCTTTCTTAAAGCCTTTCCCCTCAGGCCATTAACTAAGTAACTGGTCACTAACTGCTGGTAACAACCCATTTTGGAGGGATTATTGCTATTATTGGCATTCTGTGGTTTATGGCAACATTTTGTTAAAGGCATTAAAAACGATGGTGCAGCTGGACTTGGGGCTTCAGTGAAGTCAATTGCTTCCCTTGTGGTTAATGGCCATTTTTTTTTAAATTCCAATCTAAATGTACCGAGGCTGAGCTCGCTGCTGAGTTTATTACCTGCTACATTTCTTGTTGCTCTAAGAAATATGCTTTACACCGGAGTCAGCATTCAAATCAATGGAGCCAAAATATAGCATTTACTGTTAGTAAAATTGAATCATGCTGAAAAGGCTGACTGAATGCTTGACTTAAACTGGATGTTAGAAATCATTTCACTTGCCACGAGTGCTTTCTGGCTGATACAGAGCCCCATGCTACTCCTTTCCAGTGATTAATTGTTAGCTGGAGCAGGCATATATACATTGCCAAATGGAGAATAATAACCAAAGTTATATTATTGATTTCCCATAACTCTATGTGAACCTATATACCTAGAGAGGGGCCTACTCTGTGTGGCTCATAGCTGCCTGCTGATAATTCTATACTCTGATAATTCCGTTTACTAAAAACAGAATTAGAAAGGAGGCAGCCCGGTGAAGGGCAGGCAAGAATCACACAATGAAAGAGTTCTCAAGAGTTTCAAAAATATTTCTTTTGTTCACGTCCAATGGCAAAAACAAGTCAGGAGGCTGATAACTTAAAACTATGAGGTCTGTTAGTAAGATCAAATGCAGATTACAAATATGTTATTTGCATGGGAGATTTTTTTTTTTTTTTGCCTTTTTGGGGTTCTTTTTTCCTCCCATCTTTTAATTGCCCAAAGAAGGGAAGATCAGAACATATCATTAGCTCTGCTTCTTAGTGAACCTGACTTTTCTCAAGAAATTTACATCTTTCCCTCATTTTCTGTTAAGGTTTCTTCCCCTGTTTTCTCACCTAAAGAATTATAATGAGGGAGAGTGAATGAGATCTATGGGGAGACCAGTGGACCCAGAGACTAAAGGTAAAAGGATGATTGATGGTATGAAATTACCATAAAAGTACAATCAGGATCAGATTTTAAAATGAATTTTTAAGCAGCCTAAGAGATACTCTTTGATTTGCAGTCTGGTGGAATGGATAATGTCTCATTCAGTGGATAAAGTTTCTCACTGTGTGACCTGAGCTTTTTCTGATCTTTCTGACTGGGAGTAAAATGGAACCAAAGCCTAAAGTGGCTTTTAATGCAGAAAATATCAAACACAATATTCTTAATGTCAAAACCTGGGCGTAGCAGGTGACGAACGAAAAATAAATAGAAGAATATTACTGTTAGTATTATTGTACTAGGCTCTCCTTTTACTGACAAATGGGGTTAAAACATACATTATTTTTAAAGGGTGAACTTGTTTACATATTGAAAAAAATTAAAGTTTAGGCTGGTGTCAGATTTTAATCTTTCTTAGGTGTGTAAAATGCTCTGACTAAAATAGTAAAGCAAACTACATTTCTTGGCTGTATGTTTTCCCATTGCTTTTTAAAAATGTAAATACACTTTTTATTTTGGAATAATTTTAGATTTACAGAAAAGTTGCAAAGATATTAGAGAAAGTTCCGGTATACCCCTCATCCAGTTTCTCCTAACATTATTATCTTACGTTACTACTAGGGTTGCCAGATTTAGCTGATGAAGTACAGGACGCGCAGTTAAATTGGAATTTCAGATAAACAACAAATCATTTTTTTTAGTATACGTGTGTCCCATGGCATACTCTAAGTGCTATTACGTATTTGTCACAACTAAGGAACCAGTGCTGGTTAACTAAGCTCTATGCTTTATTCAACTTCACCAGCCTCTCCTAATGTCTCTTTTCTGTCCTGGGATCCCGTTCAGGATACCACATTACAATTAGTCATCCTGTCTCTGAAGCTCCTCTTGTCTGTGACAGTTTTTCAGACACGCCATTTGTTTTTAAATACTGTACAAAATGAGCTAAACTAGTCATTGATCATCTAATAGTGATAATAAACACTTGAAATATATACTTAGAATCTTTTTGTAATGAATGCATCTCAAAAAATATGTTTGAACTTATAAATCGTTTTAATGGTCTGTAGCGCCAATGCTCTCTATAGAAGATTAAAAAAACATAACAAATTCTGATTTTAAATCAGAAATTTTCATTTTTAACATCAGAAAAAAAAGAAAAACCTGCTGGCAACTTATAAACATGTCCAGGATCATTGCCGGATTGGAAAGACTGTGTTCTATCAAATATTAAAGTTATCATCATCTTTGAATATAAAAATAATGATTCAAATCTTTCAAATTATGTGCTACTATTTTACTCAGTTTCAGCTTTATTTCCTCAATCTTTTGACACAGTATGCCTGCTTCTAATAAGATACTTGAAAGATGTTAATTCATTTTTGTTGTAAACTTCATTCATAGCCATAAGTACAAAGGTTTATTTTGATTTTAATTTTTTCGGAATTTTCCCAAGAAGGTTAAAAGTAAAGAAAATAAAGGGATGTGGGATTCAACAACCTATAGCAGAAAATATTTGAAGCTTGCAGCTTTATAATTTAGGTTGATCTTCATTAGGTTAAAATCCCCTGCTTTAAAACTGTTAAATATTATGGGAATCATGAACATTTCAGACAATTGCTTCTTGTGACAGTTTCCATTTCTTTCCCCCACTGACAGTTCCTATAATGACTTTAATCATAGATTCTGGAAACGGACCATCTATTGAATAGCAACAAACTCAATGGTCAATGTCTATGTCACTTTTCTGGGAGCAGGACTTTGTGAGCATCAAGGAGCTGATGCTCAGAGCCCCCTGGAAAAGTGCTAAGTGCATTAACTCTCTGTCAATCACATCTGTAACACACAGGGCAAATTACTACTATTTGGCTCAAGACATTCCATTGAAACTTATTTGTGTGGTGTTCGGATCTGTGTACCGTATATAACTAATGATGATTGTTTATGGAAAGGTGCCTGTCCAATTATTTTTGAAGAAACACAAGAATGCAGAATGACTGGAAGCATCAGGTTTTTGCCAGAGAATGCCTCAGGTAAGAGGAGAATGGCTAGAGGCTATAAGGAATCACAAGAGACAAGTCAGAGTCATAAATTGGGAAACTGACATATCTCATCTAATATACTTGCTAACTAGGCCTTTAAACACCTTGACATTTAACTAAGTTTGTGGAAAAGTTATGGGTTTTTGTCCTTTTCTATGGGCTCTAACTCATTAATCCGGCGAATTAAGGTGTTGATCATTGTTCTCAATATTAGCAGATGACTGTTTAGAGAGGCAGGTAAGCGTCTGGCGGCTGAGCGGCTGTTTACCCAGCCTGTGCCTCTTTCAAAGTCAAGTCAGTCAAAAGTGATCTTCAAGTTATTTACCCTTTTGGTACTGCAGGGCTTGAAATGGCATGAAAGGAGCCTTTCATTTGGCAGAGGTATTTAAATAAAGCTTTCGAAATGCTGATGTGTTTGGAAGATGGTGGGCTCTTTACTGAAATAAACAAGTTTCTGGGGATTTTCAGAAAGTAGGAAAAGGAATGCCAACTTTCCAGTGAATGTCGTCTGCTTCGATACCTGATTTTGATCAAATTTATATTATTTAAGGCCATAGCGATGGCTCATGGCAAGATAATCTTTGGCTTTATATGTTAATGCTCCTGAGGTAGGTTTTGCTTTTCCATAATGTTAGACTCCGGAAACATTAAGAAACAACACAAAATACAGATCATTTATAATCAGAAGGCAGCAGAGCTTCCCAAAAAGGCAGAAAGAGAAGTGCTGCTCACAAAGCACGTAGTAAAATACTTGAGCTTTTCATACAGTATTTTATTAAATATATGTTAAAAGGAACTTCATTAAACTGAAATGCTTCAACAGGAGGTGTTGGCATTTGCCTTCACGAAGCAGTGTCACCGAAATCAAACCAAAACGCTACCCTCCTTTTTTTATATATATAATTGCAAGGCTCAAGTTTTTAATATGTTTATATAAGGTGGATGATTAAGACATCTAGAGACACTTTAGAAAATGTTGAGATAAGACTACCTACAATTGGGACTTCCCCAGTGGTCCAGTGGTTAAAAATATGCCTCCTGATGCAGGGGACACGGGTTCAGTCCCTGGTCAGGGAACTAAGATCCCACATGCCAGAGGGACGACTAAGCCCGTGTGCCACAACTACAAAGTCCACACACTCTGGAGCCCCCGCGCCACAGCTAGAGAGAAGTCCACACGCCGCAACTAAGACCCGACACAGCCAAAACTCAAACAATCAATCAATCAATATTAAAATAGCACCAAGCTTTAAAAAAAAAGACTACTTAACAATTAATGTGTGAAAATTGTTACTCAGAAACCCTAAGAAACTAACTTAACTCTTTTTTCAAGTTATTAAAAATCAGAAGTGTATGTTTCCTTTTCCACCATTTATCTATGAACTATGAGATTCATCTCTTTGAAAATTTTTTAATAAAGATAAAAAGGCTTTACTACTTGCTTCTAGAGTGATCACTGACAATTTGTAGCACTTATAAATGTTTTGTCCATATGAAAATAATTCAAAACATACACTTTAAGGGACATTATAAAATTATTTATACCAGTTTCTTTTTTTTTTTTGGTTAATTCTTGTCAACAATCTATCAAGCCAATATTCATTTAGCATTTTGTATGAACTTAGCATAATATTAAATTCTTAAGAGAAAACATAAGTTTGACATGGTCCTTACCTTCAAAGGAGTTCTAATTTTATGTGGAAGACAGGTCCAACACATATAGAAATAAAAAGCATAGGGGAACAAAGTATGATGAAATGTAGTGATTAATAAAGACCTTTTGTAATATATACTAAAACGCCACGTTTTGTGGTTTAAGGAAAATAAAAAGAAGTGCTTATAGCAGTGCAGACAAGGAAGGTCTCTGTGGATCAAGGAGTCCAAAAAAGTCTTTGTAGAGACCCCAAGGTTGAGGAGTGAGGGCTGTGTTGTCCATGAGTGATAAATCAGGGATGGCATGTTTCGAAAATGTGTTTTTTGTGTTTTTTGGTGATTAGTCCGTGGGTATAGACCTGGAGACATGCTTGCACATCTGTACAGCCCACTCCAAAGCTAGAAAGCAAACTAGACACAGTGGTAGTTAGTGAAATTGATACTGATCAGGATTCTTGGCCTTCCCCAATCAACAGAAATTGATAAGAGGCCAGACAAGAAATTCAGTCAAGGCTTTACTCCCTGAGGAGGGATGAGCTGAACTGGTTCCTTATATGGGGTGAGGGTAGGTATGTGTCCAGGGGTGAGGTGCGAGGATTGTCTTAGGTGGTTTGTCCACCCCTTTGGTGGTGTTGAGTGCAGGGCGCATGCTGCAGTACCCTATTTTTTCTCCTGACACCCTGTTTTTCTCTCAGATCTTCAGAAGTGGCAGTTGGATTTTTCTGGTCTTTCTTGTTGTCCATAATTTGCCCCAACTGTGCATACATACAGCTATTTTTAGCCCCTTATAGTTTCTTTGTATTTTGTTGTTTGAGGAGATGTTTGTTCAGGTGCAAGCACTGCAGCACTGCAGCAAAGGATCCCAGGTCCCAGGTCCCAGCCTGTCTCAAAATGGCCAAAGAGTTTATAAGGATAGTAGATTATCCTTGACCAAGAGGGTAGCATTGGATGAGGGAACGTGTAGTACCCAGGATGCGCTCTGTGCACAAGTGTCCACCATGTCTGAGAAGTTATTTAAACTTTCTAAACCTGGTGTTCCTTGTCCGTTACATGGACCTAATAATAGTTCCAATCTCATCAATGTTTATGCATAATAAATGACAAAAGGCACACCTATACTATCTATTCCATAGGGAATCCACTAGTGGTGGGAATCCACTAGGATAATATGTACTGTAGAGGTTGGGAGCAGAGCCTGGAAGTATCAGGGGGATACAGTCACTAGTCTTAGTCTCATGTTTATGAGGGCCTGCGCTGGGAATATTGAAGCTGAATTTGGATGTCTCTCTTTATGTCTCAAATGTGAGGTGAGTCAACAGGAAGTAACTCAGAAATTAGCAAACGTCCCGATGTTGGTTTGTTGTGCTTTCGTGCATTGCCTTTGGGGGTAGGGCTTAGGGAAAGGCCTTGCGCGTAGGGACCAGGTTGTTCTTCATCCTGGGGTGGAAAATGAGAGCCCAAGGATTAGGTTTCAGATAACGGGGACAACTGTCCCCATGGCTGTCCATCTTTAGAACTGAAGAAGAAATTTGGAATCAGAGTACAAGACACATTTTTGAGGAAGTCTCATTGCCAACATGAGCTGGCCTCTGCAACACGTTGGAAGAAAGGAGTGGGAGATCAGTACATTGTAGGGGCTTCGGTCTCAGAAGGGGCCTCAGAGGGGCTTGGGCCCAAGGGCTCTGAAAGCAATCATACCTAGTAACCAATTTTAAGTCTTCTGTGTATTATTCCGTCTGTTCCCAAAAGCCTTCATGAGTCTCGCTAAAACATTACAGCTCAACCTTCCCTACCACAGAAGGGAAATATGGGAAGCATCTGAGCCTACACTTGAGACAAAGCTGTGCCAGGGAGAATAGAAGCTGCTGCCTGAGTGAAACAAATCTCAGGGCAGGAAAAGGAGACCTGCAAAAAGCCCAGGGGTGGCCCAAATCCACACCAACATGGCATAGAGAGCCAGGTTTGGGGGTGGGAAGAATTTCCTAGGGTTCCAAGAAATTCATGGAAGGGAAACTGGTAAAGATGCTGGACATCTGATAGTGACAAAAAGCATAGACCCAGATGATTGTGACCTGGGTATTAATGGTGCTACTGAAGTATGGAATTTCTGGGTTACATGGGATTGTTGTGAGGTTGAAATGAGGTAACAAAGAAAAACATTAGCATAATATCTAACTTTTAATAGGCTCACAAGTAATATCTGTTGTTGCTGATGTGATTGACTATGGAATACCATGTTAGGGGATTATGTTAGGGCACTGGTCATATAAGATGTGTTCCTTAAGCAAGTTCTGTAGATACCCACACTCTTACACAAGAAAACACCAAATGGCACCACTGTGTGCACAGCCAGACCAAGGTGTGACTAGAAGGCCATTTTCCACTTGTCACTTTTCCAACTATGGACAAGATGGTAGGTACCCAGAAGTATAATTTTCTAAAAATGACAAATCATGAATAATTCAACAGAACTGTTTCAGAAGGCCCTGAGTCCATGGGAGCAGGTGCAAGCCTCCATTGGTGAATGCACTGAGACAGTGGTAGCTCTGTGGGAGCTTGTCTACCTTTCTTTCATGAGACCACCAGAGCCCCCCTGGAGCAGGTGGGTGGTCTAATAAACTCCACCATAATTGCGTGTCTTTATTCTTCTGTAGAGTTTCTTAAGCTCAAAGAGAGAAGTAGCCATGTGACAAAAATACAGGCCCCAGTGACACGTGTATTCTGTGTCTAAAGACATCTCCCTACAAGATAAACAATTGTCCTGGATCCCTGGCACGATGGTGGTGAGAGGGCTGGGGCTTGGCAAGTGACATAGGCAGTACTGGCAACAGAAATCTCATACAAAGCAGAAGATAGAGTTGACGTAAGGAGTTGAATAGATGTCTGGCCAGTAGAAACCAAGACACGGGAGGAAGGATGAGTCCCAGATGAGACATAGCACTGGCGTCTCAACTCTTTACACATACGAACTAGTTTTTCCAGCAGGAAACAGCAGGTGGCAGTGTTCCCAAACATCAGGGTGGCCTCACATCAGGTGGGGATCTGAACTAGCTGTTCTATAATATATGAAGCAGTCTTATAATACTGACAACTAGCATTTATCAAGAAATATTTATGTACAGGCTCTATTTAAAGTTCTTAAATGAATTAACTCACAACTGTATTTAATAGGTAATATTATCCCAAGCACACTTCAGCCTCAGGGCCTTTGCACCTGCATGTTTCTATGAAAGGAACAGCAGTTACATATGTGGTTTATTCTTCACTACAATCAGACCTCTGGTTAAATGTCATCTTCTAAGAGAAGACTGTTCTGATGACTCCATCTATCTAGTCTCTCACCATGATTTATTTTTCTGCATAGCACTTATCTTTTTGACAGTATTTATTTATTTTTGTGTTGTCTATTTACAAGGAAGAATCTGAGTTACAGAGAGTTCAAGCAAATTGCTCAAGGTCTCAGATTCACACATGGAGAATCAGGCTTGGAATCCAGGCACGGTGGCTCCAAGACCCCAGCTCTTGACCTCTACTCTGTATTGCTCCATGAGTACTTTGTTGTAGCATCACCTCAGTCCTGGGAGAGAAGTAGATGCACTGCAAGCAGGACAGCAGCGTGCAAACACTACTCTCCATAAACAAGGACTAGAAAGTGTGGACACCCACATCTGGCCTCCCTGGTTCTTGTAGGTAGCATTTGAGAAAAATGATTGCCTTTTCAGTATAAAAAAAGTCAGTTTCACATTAACTTTTCAAACACTTTTTGCTGAGTTTCTAGCAAATCAAAAGCTTCATCCTTTATTTAAAAAAAAACTTAATATGAGGAATATGTCTTCATAGGACAGGATAGTATAGGGGTGGGTATCTGACAGGTAAGTTTTTCTCTTTGAAAGGGTTACATAAGAAACAGTGAAAAAACCCACTTGGCTTGGTGGGTTTGCCTCAGCCATAAATTACTTCAGCATCTGGCATAGTAGGCTCTGAATAAATAATTGTTGAATTAATGAAAGAATGTAGTTACCCATGAAGAGTAGAGCAAAATGACACCCCACACTCAGGGAATGGGGCGTCACTACCATTCATTCCTTCCATAACCTGCTATTGACCTCGGTGGAGAGAGAGGAAGAGTTAGCTTAGGTAACTGCCACTATGGAAAGTGGGCTCTAATAAACTTAGGGAAAAAGAAAAGTAAAGTGAGTATTTCTGTTTTTATATCCCAAGAGCTCAAAGTATTTCACAGATTCTACTCTACTTTTTAAAAAATGAAGGATGATGCTTTTGATTTGCTAGAAACTCAGCAAAAAATGTTTGAAAAGTTAATGTGAAACTGACTTTTTTTGTACTGAAAAGGCAATCAATCATTTTTGCTCAGATGTTGCCTACAAGTCCATCAATCCAGTCTAGAGCTACTAATGTGTGTCTTTCCATAAAGACTACTATCCCAATCCCACTCAAAGTACCTGTCAGGTTTACAGGCCAGTTTCCTGAAGCTGTTTTAAAAATATTGTGTGTGTTGTTGCCATCTTGAATCTCTTATTGTGACTCCTCTGAGTGAATCAAAACTCTCTATCAAGTGTTGATTCTTCATCAATTATACGTCCAAATGGCTTCACACTCAAAGGACAGGGTCTTTCAAGTAAAAGAGAGCGCTAATCACACTGGTGATGACTATTAATAGGTTTACACATATTTATTGGGCACCTACTTAGACTTACAGGTAAGAACATATATTAATGAATACAACTTGAAGTTGCTGTGGTGACAATTAGTCATTCCAGGTTATTTGTCTCAGAAAAGTTAACTAACAAGTGTCAGGCATTTGAATCAACAGAATATATGGAGGCCAAAGCTGGAAATTAATTGATTAATTATTAATTTCATAATTTAAAAAGTAGAGGCCAAGGAGCAATTGAGAGCTCCAACTTTGACTCACTTAGAAATCACTCAGAAGTGCCCACAGGCCATCTGGTAAACCAAGGAAGCTAGATCAAGGTTGATTAGAAATCACTCAAAAGTGCCCATAGGCCATCTGGTAAACCAAGGAAGCTAGATCAGGGTTGACCTCACTGACACGTGCCACCAGCAAGTGTGTTTTAGGTATTCCACAAAAGATGACACATACTTAGTCATTTAAGGAAGCATGTTAATATTGATAATGACAAACATATGGGAATTCTTCCCTCAGCACTTTCCACCTAGTATACTTCTCAAGTGCACTAAATAAAATCAAGGAGTTTGAAAGAATGTATGTATTTTTAATACATTTCTTATTAAGGATATTACATGGGTTAAACTCCATGTTTTGTAATATAACAAAGTTTACCATGTACCATATGTGTCTTCTGTCCCCACGAAGTTATTGCAGTAAGTTACTCTCTCTTGATTGAATGCCCCAGTATGAGTTAAAGACAAATCCCGTTGAAGCCACACCACAGTCTAATACACTCATCTGATGAACCTTTATTATCCCCATTTACCACTGAAAAAAGCACATCATAAACAGGCTAAACAGCTTTCCAAAAGTGTTAGTATTGGCAAAACCCAGCGTAAATTCCATTTTTCTTTACTTCCATACCATGAGTGTTGACTCCAATGCTAATGTACATTCTAACACCAGAGCTAAACATGTTTTATTTTGCCCTTGGGCAGAAGTCATGGTTCCTGAAGTCTTTTTGATTTTGACCAAGAAAATCAATCTGGGATCACGAAGCCTACACTTCTTCAGGATACCAACTAACCAACCAAGAATAAAATGTCTCTCCACAATATCCTTTGAATGAACTTGGCCACATCTCAGACTGGTAATAATGAAGCAGAATTGTTTGACAAGCGAAGAACATGATTACAGGAAGGAGAAAACAACCGAGGAACACATTAGTGACAACTAAAGATTTTTCTTTTCATTTTATGATAATGGGAAACACTATCTAGATCCCTGCTGAGCAGAGTAAGTCTGGGAAAAGCAAAAGGGAGGATTATGAGGTTGTCTAAGACTAATGAAAATAGACGTCGTTGCTTCAGGCCAAGTTCTCTCCTGTTAGATCTCTATAAAGAGCCACCTATAAACCATGAGGTGAGATGTCTTTCAATAACAAGGCCCCAGGCTGGCCCAGCCCTTGTTTTTTTTCAGCCTGTGTTTTAGGACCAAGAGGGGTTGTGAGATCCCTCCAGGGACCCCTGTGGTGTGTCAAGTCCCACAGTCCCCCAGGGCTTGGCTTCTCCCTCTGCTCTGATGCTCTCTCCTAGTCAGCCTGAGCTCCTCACACATCTGCAAGAAATGATCACTTCTTGAAGAGTTCATTTCCCTCAGAAAGATCTGAGTCTCCTCTATTTCTTCTTAGTCTTCTGACTTACTGAATCCTTAAGAAAACACAATTATTTCCTGTCCCAGAAACATTCAGCCACAAGCAATTTGTTTTCTCCTCACTTTGTTTTGGCCCTGTTGTTTAAATTTTATGTATATATTGAATGCCATGCCTGTGCTCAGTTCTTTATGATCATTACACAATCTGATTTTATGTTTACAACACCACTAACTAGGTTTCATTATCCTCATTTAACAGATGAGAAATCTGAGGCCCCAAATAAGCAATACGTTTTACCTAAAGTCACAGAGCTCAGATATAGCACATTGACCCAAGATCTCAGATTCCAAGTGCTATACTGTTGTTACTCTCTGCATTCTATTACTTCCGTCGTAGATGGCAGGCACGGACTTTTCTCTTTATTCATAATATTTATCATTGACATTATGTTACTCTTCCACTTATGGCCAGGTGATCTTGACACCACAAATACCTATTTATGCTTCATCTGTAAAAATGGGAATCATGGGACTTCCCTGGTGGCACAGTAGTTAAGAATACACCTGCTATTGCAGGGGACATGGGTTCGATCCCTGGTCTGGGAAGATCCTACATGCCGCAGAGCAACTAAGCCCATGCACCACAACTACTGAGCCCGCGTGCCATAACTACTGAAGCCCACACGCCTAGAGCCCATGCTCTGCAACAAGAGAAGCCACGGCAATGAGAAGCCTGTGCACCACAACAAAGAGTAGCCCCGCTCACCGCAACTAGAGAAAGCCCGCGCGCAGCAATGAAGATCCAACGCAGCCAAAAATAAATAAATAAATAAGTAAAATTTTAAAAATTAGGTTTAAAAAAAAATGAGAATCATCATACCACCTACCTTAGAAGAGAGTTGTGAGAATTAAGGGAGTTAATATATGTAAAAGAATCAGAACAGGGAATCTCCTGACAGTCCAATGGTTAGGACTCTGCGTTTTCACTGCCAAGGGCCCAGGTTCAGTCCCTGGCCAGGGAACTAAGATCCCGTAAGTCACGTGGCGCAGACAAAAAAAAAAAAAAAAAGAATCAGACCAATATTTGGCCAATTGTAAGCATCAGATAAGGGTTGATTATCATTATTAGTAGTATAGGAACAGTAGTGGTAGTAATGACAAGAGGAATGATAGTTGTAGCGGTTCATTTATAGGTTTAGGGGTTTATTATCTGTCTCCTTCACTACAACATAAGATCCTTAAGGGCAGAAATTTCGTTTAGTTTACTATGTATTCTCCTTGTCAAGAATAGTACCAAGCACAAAGTAAAGGCTTAATAATTATTTGTTAAAGGCGTGAATACATAAATGACTTCGAGCCTTCATATTCCTTTTTCTGTGACTCTCAGGATATGAGCAGTGAAAATTCACAGTGAGTGAATATAGTCTCCATTGTCAAAGCTGTACCTACCTGGTCTGGCACCCGCATATGCCCAGAGACAAAGTGGGAACCACTTGTGTTCTTTGCCCTCCCTTATGCTGGTGGCCTTCTGTCCTGGTATCTTCCTCCCAGGGACCCTGAGCACAGCCGAGTCATTCTTCATTCCCTTCATGCTGTCCTTCACTCTACATCCCATAAAAATGAACCTGTCCTTACTTTTATTGCCTAAAGCCTCCTCCCTGGTAGGTGAGACCTAATTACTCTTGTCAACTAACCTGCTCTTCAAACTTTTCTAATGTCCCTTGCAATTCTAAAAACTCTGATCTCGTGCGACTGTGTGTTTGTTTCAGTTTGCTGTATGTGTGATGACATTATCAAAAAATGTGCTAATAGTTACCCTCTATCTGGTAATAAAGAGGGTAAACAAGAAGGTAAAGCCTTCATCCAAAGGAGGAGCTTTAGTGGTAGAACTCGGGCATCAAAGCTAACTTCTTGGGCAAAAAAATGGTGCTGATGGAGCCTTGAAAAGTCCCTGGTAAACATCGCTTGTTTTTGTTTCCCAGAAGTAGGGCTGGAGCTCTCTGGTTAATCCAATCAGCTTTTTCTCCCGACTGCATTAGAGACACAGGCTTCATTCCCACCTGGGTAAGTTTGGAATTTAACTTCTTTCTCTCCTCTGGAAAGTAGCAGAGATTCCTGAGAGAAACCATGAGTGAGGATAGAAAAGAAGAAAGAACAAAGAACAGAAGGAAAGGGCAAGAAATCAGTGCAGGGAGCAGCGGCAGAAGAGAAGGGGCAGATCAGGCCAAAGGGAAATGAGAGAACAAAAGAGAGAGCTGCAAAGTAAGAGGAAAAAAGAGAGGAAATGCAACGGAAAAGCTGAGCGCAGGAGAATGAGCACAGTAAGAAGGTGGTGAAACGCGGAGGATCCCACCAGACTGCCCAGCAGGGATGGGTGGGCAAAGAGAGAGACAGGAGGCAAATGCATAAAGATGCGAGGAGCCACTGTCAGTGACCTACTTAAGGAAGGTTTGGTCTAAATAAAATGCACGTTGTTCGTTTATAATTCGGATGGTTTAAGCTATTTATGATACATCTGGGTGTTCCATTTAATCTTATTAAGTTACAGTTATAATTTTATTCATTACACGAAACCAATTATTTTCCATGTATCGTGTATTGAGGGTCCCTTATCAAGGGGTAGAAGTGATATCACTTCACTTAAAATCTATTATTATTCAAATGTGGATTAACCTTACATTGTTGGAATCTTCCTGGTGGTGTCCGGCTGTGCTAAGCACTGTTTGTGACGAAATAAGTATGGATGTACCATTTTACAGAAAGGGGAGCCATTATTACCCAGGAAATGACCTGGCTTAAATGCTTTGGCTTAATTAGTTGTGAAAAAGGACATAGCCCAGGTCAAGTTTGCAGAAAAGCCAGTTCACATATGTACAGGCTTCTCTCTCCAACCTCACCACCCCAGCCTCATTCGACTCACCATCATCTCTCTCTGACTTGAAATGTTGTGAGAGTCTCTTAGCCCCTTTCCACCTTTGATCTCTCCAGTTACCCACAATACATCCAAAGTGAACCTTTAAAAATATTGTACCTCAGCCTGTATGTAAATTTTCAATGGTTTCCACTGCACAAGGGATAAAGCTAAGTTCCCATAAGGACTTACACAATCTTGTCCCTGTGTATCCCATCTTTATGTTCAACTCCACTCATCTTCCTTTTTCCCCTCAGATGTGCCACCCTCTTTTTCATCCCAGAGCCTTCGCATATGTTCTGTCCTAAGACTAGAACACTCTTCCCCGTTCTCCATCTGGCTAACCACCCCTCATGCTTCCTGTCTCAGCATTAATACTGTTTTCCTCAGAGAAGCTTTGCCTGACCGACCCAGCCTAGGCCGGGTCATTCTATTACACGTGCTCCTGGCATATTTTGTTCTTCTATATACCAAGTCACATACTTTAATACTTATTTGTGTACTTATTTGTGCTGTCTGTGACCCCCAGTTGGTTGTAAGTCTTATGAAAGCCAAGTCTGGGAGTATCTTGCCCATCATTCTTTCC
>NW_006799885.1:1230393-1237957 GCF_000442215.2 Lipotes vexillifer
CCTAGTGTCCGCCATAGTTCCTATCACATGACAAGCACTCAATACACCGGGTGAAGGAGCAAATGAGATCTGCGTTTCCAACAACCCAGATTTGTTTCCGTCCCAAGGTGTCTGCCTCAGGTAGAGCACATACAGTGCCTTCAATGCGTTCATTTGCTGAGAGGAGAGAGAGAATCCCTTCTGCATCCCCAGGCAGAATTGTTCTGGACGGGCTCCAGATCGCAGCACCATGGTAGGGATGGAACTAGCAAGCTTGCAAACCTTCTACATGCAGAGCGGTGCCGGCCATTGTCCCCCCATGAAAACAATGTGGTGCTCAGTATTCACAACATTTTCAGCCACTGTAAGCAGAAGAGTTGCGGTGCTTTTTAGTTAAGGTGGAATCTGGCTGAAGGGCAGAATGTAGTTGGAAAAAAGAGAAGAATTACTAGTACATTGTATGAAATAAAGGAGACAATATCTTTGGTTCTCTACTTACTTGACACCACTTTCTTTGCAGCAAGTCTCTTATTATCCTCCCCTGATGTGCAGCTGCACAGCTTCTTCACACTGGTCACCAGGCCCTCATGCTTTCTTCTGAAACAATGACATCCAAAATCTGTGCTTCTAACCTAAGTGTCCACCAAAAGATGAATGGATAAAGAAGAGGTGGTACATGTATACAATGGAATACTACTCGGCCGTAAAGAAAGAATGAAATCATGTCATTTGCAGGAACATGGATGGTCCTAGAGATTATCACACTAAGTGAAGTAAGTCAGAGAAAGACAAATATCATATGATAGCACTTACATGTGGAATCTAAAAAAAAAATGATACAAATGAACTTATTTACAAAACAGAAATGGACCCGCAGACATAGAAAACAAACTTACGGTTATGAAAGGGAGAAGGGGAAAGGGATAAATTAGGAGTTTGGGATTAACAGATACAAACTACGATATATAAAATAGATCACCAACAAGGACCTACTGTATAGCACAGAGAACTCTACTCAATATTTTTTAATAACCTATAGGGAAAAGAATCTGAAAAAGGATACATATATATATATGTATAGCTGAATCACCTTGCTGTACACCTGAAACAAATACAACATTGTAAATCGACTATACTTCAATTTTTTAAAAAATCTGTGCTTCTCAGTGTGATGACTGGTTTCTAACATCCCAGGATCCTCAAGGACTTTTGACCAAATGTTGCCAGTTGGGTTGGGACAGTCTCCAGCAGGGCCAGATTCAATCTAATGCAGTTTCCAGTTGTGTTCCTCTCTCCCCAAATATTCTTTTAAAATTACTGACATCAGCTGACCTATTATGCATGCTTGTCCCTTTCCAGTGTTGACGGGGACTAGGGTAGACAGTGCACTGCTAACTCCAACATAAGTGATCAGATAAAACTGTTAGGATTTGGTGATTCTCTTCTGACAGCCAAACCTGCTTGTAGCTTTCAGAATTCATGCCCACTGATGGCATTAAACACTGAGAGCCTCTCATCACAAAAGGACACCATGTACACAATTATCTTTCCAATGGTTAGATCAGTCCATGTCAATGTCATGTTTAATATTTAAACCTACTCTACTGTCATTTGTATCTGTTTACTCAGTGACCATCTGCAGAACCAATACGAATAAAAAACGGAGCTTGTGGGGCAAAAAAAATATATTGAAAATCATTGAGGTGGACAGACTAGTGAGTCTACTCAAACACCTGTCTCTCCCCCTCCCACCATCTGTGCAATCACTTCACCTTCCAGCCTCACGACTCACCCCTGCAATTACCCTGTCAAGAGGAGAGTGCAGCTCAGGTGGATTTAATGTGGGTTTAATATGGTCTGTTGAGTTTAATGTTGATTTCCTTTAAGTAACTGTTTCTCTTCTTGCTGAAAATCTATGTCTATGTGTCTTTGCTTAATTTGGATGATGAGTCCATCTAAGGCAAGAGTCAGGTTCTGTGTTTTGTAAAGAGACTAGATCAAATAAGCGGAGGATAGGCCGTCCAGAGCTGTAAGTGGAAACAGCAGAATGATGCATAATTCACAGGTTATAGTGAAGCTAAAATGGAAGGTTAGTATTTTAATGCATTCTCAAGAATTCTTTCCCTCAAATTCTCCATATGAATATAACAATCGCCTATATATAGCTATAAAGGAGAGGGAAGGAGCTGATATGTAATCCAGATCTACTACATATCGTTAGGTGTGATGCTATAGAGTATATATTCATTTTCTCATCTAAGAGAATAATTCTTCAAGGTGGGTATTTTAAGGCAAGGGACCCAAGGGGCTGAGAGTTGAAGTATCTTGGGACACAAGCCTAAGTCTATTCGTTTCAAAGGTATGTGTTCTTTCCTCTAAGTGGTCTTATCATCTACCTGGTGATAGTACATCATCTGATTGATTCAACCCTCTAAGGGTCTCACCTCACCATGTGTGATATATGATGCTATATCCCCTGTAGAAGGCAAAACAGTGATTATAAAAAACTGGAAATTGTAAGAAATTGTCCTCACAACTACCTAGACATGACATCATTAGACCTCAAAGCAACTGGTTAGCCATAACTGCTCTCTTTCCATCCATTCAATTTTTTCACCAAAAACACATTATTTTGATTGCCAACTATCTGCCAGGCACTGGGATAGACATTTGGGATAGAGTGATAAGCAAGATGGAAATGTCCTACAGAGGACAGCATAGCACAGATTGGCCTCTGGACTCTGAAATGGTATATGGCTCCATGCAGCCTGCCTCAGAGTATGAGAAACCAAGTACAAAGAGCTACTGCTTCTTTGAAATAATTTATGAAATTTAAAGAAGGCAGCAGGATAGTAATGTTTTCTATTTAGTCAGGCTTAAAATACTTATTTTATCAGATAGACTTCAACCATGATATTTCATAAATATGAGACAAGTCATTAAAGGAAAAGTTTGTGGTTGATTTTCTGAATTCATCAACGTGCTTACCCAATGAGTACTTTTATAGTTTGCAGAGGTATTGAGGAAAGGCAACACTGGCCTTCAATGACAACGTATAGCATCTCACTACTGAACCAAGAAATTCCTATTTAAATAGTAAGGTACTTGGAATTATTCAGCAGCATGAACAAGTCAGAAGTCATTCCCAGAGGAAAATTTACCCCCTTTCCTGGTTTCTGAGCCACAAGTAGAGACTGGCATTCACTTATTCCTCATCTTAGTGAGGTCAATCAAAAACTCCATAAGATACATTGAGTATGTCACATCAATCTCTTTGCTGTTTGGATGAAATGAGCTTTGTGTTATTCTCAAATTAGACACTCATCATGTATAATTTGCCTCTTACATAGAACAGCTGCTGGCTTTTACAATGCTTTCAATCCAATGCTGAGTGCAGTCACTGTTGGTGTTACTGTGAGCATTATTTAGTCAGTTCTGTGATATATGCATCATTTGATTTGATGCTAAAATACAGAAAAGCATTGTCTAGAGAAAAGCATGGTATGTTTATGTTCACCTAGAAAAATTAACTCTGAAGTAATTATACTAAAAGGCATTAGGCTATTATACTGGAAAGCTATTTTACTTTTTTAATTAAAAATTATTTTAATATTAAATATTATTCTGTGGCTGTTTATGAAGGAGACAGCATATTTTTCATCAGTATGTTCAAAGAGGCAACTGAATCACCAGAATGGGTCTCATGGATAAACTGGGACTCAGGAAATCATGAATTTAAAACTTTGCTAACACACTCCCTACTTTTGCAATCTATAAAACTGAGTGGGGAGATCATCGACAAGCATTTACATGAAGCACTTTAACATGGAAATTGTTACCACATATATACAAAATGTAGTTCTCAGAGTACAGTTCTAAATTTGAACACCATAATGATTTGTATTTGCCACTAATTGGAGATTTCATAGTATAATAGATTCTGTTGGTGTTAGTTTATGTATTTGAGAAGTGGGGAAGCTTGGGAGACATCTAATGTAATCATTACAAGCAGTAGTCTCTCTTTTTTTTGAGTGTATGTATTTCTCAACTCTAATTGGAATCATTGTTTTATAAATAAGATAACTGAGGAAAGGGAAACCTACAAAGTCACAGTGAGTGAGAGAAGGATATATTACTACAACTCATCAGTTTATAAATTTTATTCTTAATCCCACCCAGCTAAAATGAGAAGTATAAATTTAATAAATCATATTTTAGATGATAAAGGGCAATAAAAGCTGTGTCATAAGCATAATCATCATTTTTCAAATTATAAAGGTAAAATTTGACTAAGGGGATATATTCAAATTTTCACTGCCAATGTGCACCATTCCTATTTCATGGACTAGTCTACATGCTCTTTATGATACTGGAGCTGTGTATTTAGGAGTGATGTACTGTTTTAAGAGTTAGAGATTATCTATCTCTTCTATATGAATATTTGTACATATGTGTGGATATGCACACACACATACATACAAACACATGAAAAGAGTTCATTAAACAGAGTTCTTTTATAAATAGCCTTTGATTGAATTCAACTGCTTGTTCTGAGAATAACTTTGATTTAATTCAACTAGTTTTGTCAACTTAACTTGATTATGTAGATTCACTTTAAGATCTTTAATGTATTTACTCTGTTTCATGAGGCAAAACCTTGTAAAATTGAATAGGAACATGACCATAAAGGATTCTCTACATTTATTCTCTACATCTATAAAAACATATAATTAATCATAAAAAACTAAATCTTTTTTTAAATAGCTAGCAAAAGTTATTCTAGAGGGCTTCCCTGGTGGCACAGTGGTTGGGAGTCTGCCTGCCGATGCGGGGGACGCAGGTTCGCGCCCCGGTCCGGGAGGATCCCGCATGCCGTGGAGCGGCTGGGCCCGTGGGCCATGGCCGCTGAGCCTGTGCTCCGCAGAGGGAGAGGCCACAGCGGTGAGAGGCCCGCGTACCACAAAAAAAAAAAAAAAAAAGTTATTCTAGAACCATAGGTCTTGGTCTTCTTATAAGCATCAACTTTATAGATAACTTCCTTGTGACTTATTCCATTCGTAGAAATGTAGGAGCATTCATATAAAAATATATATAGAAAAATTTCCCATCAAGAATCCTTACTCCAATCTAAGCAATGTAGGAAATTTTAGCTTGCAAGAAATCTGTAAATGCAATTTAATGATTGGTATAATGTAGCCTACACTGAAATACATGGAAGGAAGAAAAGAAAATCATATTAACGAATGTATTGAAAAGATCTCAAACATGATTTTTCCATACTTTCAAATGATATATTGAGATGGAAGGAAGGAAGGAAGGAGGGAGGGAGGAAAGAGAGAGAAAGAAAGAAAGGAAGAAAGAAAGAGAGAGAAAATGTGTGAAGACTGGGAAAATGTAGTATTTGTATAATTTTATGTTGATAGCAATGTACATGGGTGCTGCCATAGTCTGTTAAAAATGCTGAGTTAGATGGCTAAAAAAAGACTGGGAAGCATCTATTCTAAGTCATTGAAGAGTCTGAAGAATTCATTAAAGAGTTCCCATTGAAGAAATTCAGAGAGGAAAAAAAAAGGCAGTCTGTCAGACATTATGTAAATGAAGCATAAATAATCTGTGTCAACATGACCGTGTGTTTCCAACACTCTCTTCCATTTTGCTATGACATACGTCAAGGTTTTGTCACAGGGAACCACAAAGGAAAAAATCACTTAAGTACAGGAAGGATTTTCAGCATTTGTGTCAATCAATCCATTGTAGGAGAGGTTTCAATCAATAAGTTATAGATGGGTAATCAGGAAGGCATAACCACCAGGAAAATTGAGAGAGGAGCAGTGAGCCTATTGGGATCATGTTCATGAGTTCTAACTAAGATTTGTGTGGAGAGTTATTGTCTGATTTTCAACCAAGAACTGAAAACTGGTTCATCCACGTATTCAAAAAAATATAATTGAATACCTTCTGCATGCCTGCTATCATTGTATCTGTATGCCAGAAACCACTATAGATGCTAGAGGGGAAAAACCAAAATCTTACTTGTGTTTTCTCAAACTGATATGTCTTAGGAAGGTAAATGAAAACGAGAACTACGAACGATGGCAAGTGTTATGAACTGAATGCATGTCCTTCCCCCAAATTCGTGTTAAAACACTAACGCGCAGTGTGATGGTATTTGGAAGTGGGGCCTTTGGGAGGTGATTAGCATTACGTGAGGTCATGAGGGAAGAACCCTCAGGATGGAATGAGTGTCCTTATAAGAAGAGACCAGAGAGCTTGCTCTCTGTCTGCCATGTGAGGATACAGCAAGACAGCAGCCAGGAGGAGGGTCTCCCCACCAAGAACCCGACCACGCTGGCACCCTGTGCTGGTGAAATTCCAGACTCCAGACCGAGAAATAAAGATCTGTTGTTTAATCCACCCAGTCTATAGCATTTTGTTATAGCAGCCCAAGCAGACTAAGAGAGCCAGAGAGGGTGCTTTCAGGGGAGAAAGGGGTCGGGGGGCGGGGGGATTTCAGCAGTAAGATACACAGCTTAGAGATGGTCATTAAGGCCTTTATATTTGGACAGTTTATTTTTACCCCAAACAAAACAAACAAACAAAAAAAGAAGTAATTGATTTACACTAAAGCAGACCAATAAGCTAGACAGGACTAAACCAGTGTGATTCATGTGTCTCTTAATGATGAAAGGTCTGGGGGAGAGAGTCGGGTCTGCACTCTACTTCTGGCTTAGCCACTGTGCAGCTTAACACACGGCTTAAATTTCCCAACGTTTCTGGGCCTTGGGAACCTCATCTGTATAGCAGGGGACCAAAACCCTTCTAGATTCTCCCTATTATTACTCTGAATCCTGCAGGCACCCCAAATATGTGCTAGTGGTCTGGGATGAGGATTTTTTTTTTTTATTGTTGTTGTTTTTTTGCGGTACGCGGGCCTCTCACTGTTATGGCCAGTCCCGTTGCGGAGCACAGGCTCCGGACGCGCAGGCTCAGCGGCCATGGCTCACGGGCCCAGCCGCTCCGTGGCATGTGGGATCTTTCCGGACCGGGGCACGAACCCGTGTGCCCTGCATCGGCAGGCGGACTCCCAACCACTGCACCACCAGGGAAGCCCCTGGGATGAGGATGTTTGACTTAGCCCCACCAATGGCTCACCAAAAATCTATTTCCATTCCTAGAGAAAATAACTCATTACATGTTTCACCATGGCTGAATTATTAAATATGAAAGAGAGAACCCTTAGTTTTTCTTACAGATGTCAGTTAAGGAGAACCCAAAACCCAAAGTTTGCTAGGCTGTGCTTTATAATAGCTTCTAAGTTACTTGCTTTTTTTAAAAAAAATTAACTGCTTTTAAAAACTTGCTTTAGATTATATTCTCAGCTCTAAATATGAGCAGATATATTTTTAATAAAACAGTGTTCTGATATACATTTATGTTTTCCAAACTGGATGTTGAATCTCAAGCCCAAATTAAAAGAGAAAATTTCCCCTTTACTCCAAGTTTAATACAGGGCAGATTTTCCATGATCCAAGTCTTCAGATATTTGCTTGACTCAGGGAGACCTTTCTCAGTTATTTGTCATTCC
>NW_006799885.1:1237972-1262586 GCF_000442215.2 Lipotes vexillifer
TTCCTGCTCAGATGCTGACAGATGTCTGAGATCAGATTCATTCTGAGTTAAGCCAAGCTTTTTAACTCGTCAAACGTGTTCTTCGTGGAAATAGGGTTGTCGTGCAGGGAGGAGTCGATGACACTCTTAAGATAAATGACACATATAATCATATTTACCATAAAAATATAATTATATATTATGATACACATTTTGAGGCATATGATTACAGACACTGGAGTCTGAGCAAGAAACCTGAGATGCATTTTTCCCTGAATATAAGCATATTTATATGCCTTTCTTTTAAAAACATCCCTTGGGTTTATCCTTTTAAAGCTTTCACCCGGTCCTGCTTATTTGCCTCTGAGATGATGTCCCTGGGGTCTGCAAACACTGGTTGTGTCTTCAAGGGCTGCAATGTCTGTAAGGATTCAGAGTTCAGTGTCTTGGGGAGGAATACATATAGAAGAACTACTTGTCTGGAACTAAGACCTTCTTTAGGGGTAATGAAAACCACCTAATGTATGTTATTAGCGTTTGGGTTTCAAAGCAGAACGCTTTTTAACTGCTTGCTTTCAAGTTTTCTCCCTCCTCATAGTTATAGCACTTTGTTAGAGCTTGGCTTCTTTCCTAAATAGAATTATTTGTATGCCCAGAATTACACCACGGAATCTCATGCTTACAGAAAGACATTTTCAGATCTCTCAGTTAACGGAAGCATCCTTTCTTACCTCCCTTTGCACCCTCGGAATTTTAGAAGAGGGCCCATTAGTGCCTAAACCTAACAAAACTGTCAGAGCTCGCTCTCTCTTCTTAGTGAATTTGAGAGGGTTTTTAAAAGATCATTATTTTTACAGTGTTGTGTCAAAAATAATGATCTTTTAAAAACCTTCTTTAATTGTAAAGCAACTATACTCCAATAAAAATTAATTTAGAGAAAGAAGATCATTATTTGTGCGTTTTCTCTTGCTTCTAGGACTTTGAAAATGCAGCTCTCTGCTCCACACCCTTCTTATAAAGTCTGTGTTCTAATAAGGAATGACTCGCGCCCTTGCTGTGACTCTTTTCCTTGATTCCCACTTTCTTTTCTCCCTGTCATGCCTCAGGTTTCTTTCAAGGGCAATCCCTTTTATTTCCAACCATATTTGGTAGGTCGCTGGGCTCGTTAAGTCCTGGCCTGCACTGGCTTTTGCCAACCGACACTTGCTCCCGGCTCTTCCTCACTGTCATCCACCTGAACCCCCAGGAACAGTCAGGCTTCTACTCCACCTCGGGCTGCTGCAGTCTTCCTTCCCACGACTCCACCCTCAAGTTCATGGTCAGCACGGAACTTTTCAAGTAACTTAAAAAAACTTCTGGGCCTCATCTCTCTCTCTTTCTCTCTCTCTCTCTCTCTCTCTCTCCTCCATAAGGGATGGTCGGAACAGAACCAGTTCACATCTTTTAGACTTGAGATGGGCAGTAAAAGCCTTTGGATTTGCCTGCTGGAAGATTACCACTTCCTTGCAGTGGAGATCCTGTGCTCTTTGGAGAATCTCTAGTGGGGCTGTCACTCTCCGCCAGGTTCAGAGGGTTTTTTTTTTTTTTTTTTTTTTTTCTTCAGTTAGCAGCCCAAGGTTACTGCCAGCTCTCTGTCAGGGCTTTGATTTTTGTCAGCTATGGCCAGGTCCTTTTAGTTACCTGCTATCTTTTCAGCTTTGTTCAGGCTGAGCTCTACTTGTCTACTAATTAGCTCTTTGGAGATTTCTCTTTAAAAACTCACTATCACAGAGGACAGGAACTGTTCAAAAGTTTTGTGCTTCATAGAAATTCCATATTCATCCATATCTCATACAGCCATATTTTTGAAATTAAAAGTGGCAGGTCAGGCCAATTTAAGGTATAGAAGTAACATCGTCTCTAAAGAGAGACCTTCGGGTTCTTGATCAGGTATGGAGATGAGTGACAGGGAAAGGAAAGGGTTTACATCAAAAAACACGGAGGGGTACAAATTAAAAAGAAACTATCACTCTGGATAACTTATTCACATGTTCTTTATCTTCTGGTGTGCAAATATTGTGCTAGCTGAATATAAAAGTAGCACAACTTTAGGGTACAAAAAAAAAACACACTGTAATAACATCAAGAGTGGTCTTACATCAAGGAGGGCCCTGAGGATGTCTTTGTTGTCAACTTCAGAAGAAAAGAGAGGAACAGAAGAGGAAACTGGCAGAAGGAATGGATGCCAAAGAGAACTCAAAGGATTAGGTCCGGGTGAAGTGATCGGTATTCGAAAACAGTCCGCCTTCTGGCTCTGATCTAAGGGAATAGGCTGGCAGCCAAGCCAGAGGGCATAGGAGCACAAACACACCTTCAGCACACTGCTTGAGGGTTGCCTCAGTGCCTTAGAAATTGTGCTGGCAATTAGAAAGGAAGCTCTGTAAGAGCAATAGGCAAAAGAGTGTATTTCTAGGTAAAATTCTGCTTTTTACATAATTCCTAACCTGCTTGTCCCCTCCACATAAACATACCTTTTCTTTTGTTCTTTTTTTCTTCTCTTTTGTTGGCTCCCTTCTTTGGCTAGTCTCCCAAGTACATTTTCCTTCTGCTAACTTAGTGCTGTTGTAAGTTGCGCTTACATTGCATTTACACAATGTTAATGCCTGCAAGATGAAAGTAAAAACCTTTGAATATATTAATGCTATAACACAGATGTCTTACTTTTTACTCTCTCTCTTTTTTTTTTCTAGCAAGTTGATGTGGCTAATAATGATGCAGATTGTGTTGGATGGATGTGCAGATGAAACAGGGGAATACAGATTAAATAAAAATTTCTTCAAAGCTTACATTTGCTTCATAATTTAACTTCTGGGCTTGTCTCAGTGGTAGTAGGTGTGACCAGGCATCATAACATTGTTCTAAAATATCTTGGCATCACAGAGCCACAATCATCCAAACAGCACTGCTGTAATTCTTCGAAGCCAGGGGGAAAAAAAAGATGGGAAAATAAAGACTGTCAGCAGCTCCGTACAGAGAGACCTGACCCAGATGCTAATGATGGGGGAGCTGAGAGAAAGCAGGGACAGAGGTTCTGGGCTTAAGAAGTAATCTGCTTGTATACTGAACTTGGCATTTTTAGCTGCATTCAAAGCATCAGTAGCCTGATATTGAATGAGGTGTGTGCCAGAGGTGGTCACATACTCACTCTGGAAACATCCATGGAATGACTTTGTCATTGAGCTCTTTTAAACAATGAATAAAAGGGGGTATTGATGACCTGAGACCTTGGAGCAGGTGCAATTTCTCTTTCATGTATCTGTTCATTCAAGGAGCATTTGTCAACATGCCACTCTATGCCAGGGACCTTGCTAGGTCCCTAGGATATAACAAAACCCCTCCTCTCAAGGAACTCATAGTCTAGTGGAGAAGACACATGCAAGCAGAAAACCAATAATATAATCTTTTAAAGGAATGAAGAAGTGCTGTGGGTTCTCCCAGGAGGGAATGGCTCTGTCTGCCAGACCACATGGGGCAAGACTTCATCTGAGTTCTGCACCTTTAAGGCATGAGGAGAAACATACCAGCTGGACAGACGGGATGGAGAAGCATGTGTTGAGGCCTGGAGTCATGGATGAGCAGAGCTTTGGGGAGTGATCAGGACGTCAGCATGGCAAGAGCTTAAGCTGTATTCAGGGGAAGGCCACGGTTGAGGGACAGAATGACGGGCAATAAAATTAGGGTTTGAAGCAGCCTCTACAAGGCCTCTTTTTTTTTTTTTCAGTACGCGGGCCTCTCACTGTTGTGGCCTCTCCCATTGTGGAGCACAGGGTCCGGATGTGCAGGCCCAGCGGCCACAGCTCACGGGCCCAGCCACTCCGCGGCATGTGGGATCTTCCCGGACCGGGGCACGAATTCGTGTCCCCTGCATCGACAGGCGGACTCTCAACCACTGCGCCACCAGGGATGCCTGTCATGGCCTCTTATGCTGAGCTAAGGCATTTAGAATGTACACTACAGGCAACAGAAAGCCAACAGAAAGCTTGTGGCAAAGGGAAAGGGTGACACGATCTGACGTCCCTTCTATGATAACTGATAGTTGTAAGGAAGGGACATGGCCCCTCTAGAAGAGACTGTTTAGGACATCTGTGCAGTTCTCCAGACTGTGATGACAATAGTTAGCTGAAGAAAAAAGGCTGGATTCAAGAGACACTATTGAGAAACTTAGAGGAGCAGAATTGAGCTTCAGCTCAAAATTTTTGCCAGTAACCACATTGTCCCCCTGCCCCTCCAGGATGATCTTACAGTTATATTGCAGTTCCAAGGTAACTTGCTCGGAAGCTCAGGCTCCTTTCCAGGTAAAATGCACTCAGCGCATAAGGCTCTAATAAGATACATGAAAAAAATCGTATTAGTCTTCCTTCTTACACCTTGAGCTTTGTGAATACAGACAGCAGCCATGCCTTATCCCCTTCATTACCTCTGATGGCATCTAAATAGAACTTTGAAGAGAACACACATTTATGATGTTTTCCTAAATGAATGAATCAAAATGAGTGACAAAACTGGAGTGTAACACCCTCCTCCCCATCCAGATTGTAAAAAAGCATTGTGTTTGTTTAAAATAGTTGCTAGATTGTAAAATTTATTTTAACTTTTTTATTTTGAGAGAGGGAAAGTGATCAATTTATTGTAAACAATAAAAAAGCTATGCTCTGGTGCTTTACTGAAATGAGTGCCCACCTCTTTGTAGAAATAAACTAAGTATAAACTAAGTTTTTAGGTAGTGACCTACAATGCTGATTTCCCAGATTTCCAAGTGATGCACACACAGCAGGCCTATGTGGTTACATGGTAAATGTGCTTCAGGGAGTGACTGTCCAGGTCTGGGCTTTTTGGAGGTAGTGAGCTCCTGATGCTATAAGAGAGGAGATCAATTGCCTTCTGCTGACAGGGACAGTGGGTAGGTTGGGCACTGCACCAAGACACCCTGCCGAGGGGCAAGTGGTGACTAAAATCTAAGAGTTGTGTCCATCTTGAGGGTTTTTTTTAAAAATCAAGAGCTGGATGGGAGAATGGGATCCTGGACTCAAGGTAAAAGGACTAGAATGAATGGAAAAGTGTATTGCTGGGACCAGTTTCACAGACAATGCCCCAATCATACCTATTGCCAGTCTGCATCGTGTCCTTTCAAAATATCTTCCCCATTTCTTTTCTCAGTGGTTTTCGAGTTTCATTTCAACCCTGATGTTTACACCTTCTCTCTCATACTCAGCTTGGCTGGTACAGCTTTAAAAGAACCTGAAAGGGAACAGGAGGACACAGTGTCTTTAAACACAATTGACACAGCCATCTGTCAGGCGCCGAGGGCATCTGGGAGAGATGCTCTCCATGCTCATCTGGCCAACTGGTCGACTGCGGGACCTTAATAATTACATTATCAAAGCCAGAGCATCGCCCACTGCATGAAACTTCAGACATTACTTATGGATGAAATGAGGTCAGAAGAGGTCAGAAAAGATGAGAGATGAGCTGGCCATGACAGCTGTCCAAGCTGCCCTTGAGATGCAACTCACAGCATCAGAGCTGGGGCTGCATCTTCTCTTGGAGAAGAGGTTCTGTCCACCAGATTCGCTGCTGCTGTGGTGTTTCAACCCTGGGGCAAGTCTTCCAGGCAAAGCAACCCTCCTGGAGGAGGATGTAGGAAAAGCAATCAAATACTGCTTTTAAAATATAAAAAGCATTAATCTCATGTTTGTGCTTGTCTAGTGAGCTTTAATGCCAGGCTTGAAGCTCCACAAGAGCAGTTATTAGCATTGTGGCTAGTCCTTAAGCAACTCTCTGAATGAAAGCATGTATCAGGCATGAATGAACAGACAGCTTGATGACAGCAAAAAACAACACATACACCCTGGTGTAGAGAGTTGATGAGAGAGCTTTTTACGAACAGTTGTGATGAACATTGTGGTACATGGCTCTTTTTGAATTATGGTTTTCTCAGGGTGTATGCCTACTGGTGGGATTGCTAGGTCATATGGTAGTTCTATTTTTAGTTTTTTTAAGGAAACTCCATACTGTTTTCCGTAGTGGCTGTATCAATTTACATTCCCACCAACAGTGCAAGAGGGTTCCCTTTTCTCCACATCCTCTCCAGCATTTACTGTTTGTACATTTTTTTAACATTTTTATTGCAGTATAATTGTTTTACAGTGGTGTGTTAGTTTCTGCTTTATAACAAAGTGAATCAGCTATACACATACATATATCCCCATATCTCCTCCACCTTGCGTCTCCCTCTCACCCTTCCTATCCCACCCCTCTAGGTGGTCACAAAGCACTGAGCTGATCTCCCTGTGCTATGTGGCTGCTTCCCACTAGCTATCTATTTTACATTTGGTAGTGTATATAAGCCCATGCCACTCTCTCACTTTGTCCCAGCTTCCCCTTCCCCTTCCCCGTGTCCTAAAGTCCATTCTCTATGTCTACGTCTTTATTCCTGTTCTGCGCCTAGGTTCTTCAGAACCATTTTTTTTAATTCCCTATATATGTGTTAGCATACGGTGTTTGTTTTTCTCTTTCTGACTTACTTCACTCTGTATGACAGACTCTAGGTGCATCCACCCCACTACAAATAACTCAATTTTGTTTCTTTTTATGGCTGAGTAATATTCCATTGTATATATGTGCCACATCTTCTAAGTGTTGATGGACACTTAGATTCTTTCCATGTCCTGGTTATTGTAAATAGAGCTGCAATGAACATTGTGGTACATAACTCTTTTTGAATTATGGCTTTCTCAGGGTATATGCCCAGTAGTGGGACTGCTGGGTCATATGGTAGTTCCATTTTTAGGTTTTAAAGGAACTTCCATACTGTTCTCCATAGTGGCTGTATCGATTTATATTCCCACCAACAGTGCAAGAGGGTTTTCTTTTCTCCACACCCTCTCCAGCATTTACTGTTTGTAGATATTTTGATGATGGCCACTCTGACTGGTGTGAGATGATACCTCATTGTAGCTTTGATTTGCATTTCTCTAATGATTAGTGATGTTGATCATTCTTTCCTGTGTTTGTTGGCAATCTGTATACCTTCTTTGGAGAAATGTCTATTTAGGTCTTCTGCCCGTTTTTGGATTGGGTTGTTTGTTTTTTTGATATTGAGCTGCATGAGATGCTTGTAAATTTTGGAGATTAATCCTTTGTTAGTTGCTTCATTTGAAAATATTTTCTCCTATTGTGAGGGTTGTCTTTTCATCTTGTATGTGTTTTCCTTTGTTGTGAAAAACCTTTTAAGTTTCATTAGGTGCCATTTGTTTATTTTTCTTTTTAATTCCATTTCTCTAAGAGGTAGGTCAAAAAGGATCTTGCTGTGATTTATGTCATAGAGTGTTCTGCCTATGTTTTCCTCTAAGAGTTTTATAGTGTCTGACCTTACATGTAGGACTTTAATCCATTTTGAGTTTATTTTTGTGTATGGTGTTAGGGAGTGTTCTAATTTTATTCTTTTACATGTAGCTGTCCAGTTATCCCAGCACCACTTATTGAAGAGACTGTCTTTTCTCCACTGTATATTCTTGCCTCCTTTATCAGAAATAAGGTGACCACATGTGCGTGGGTTTAACTCTGGGCTTTCTATCCTGTTCCATTGATCTATATTTCTGTTTTTGTGCCAGTACCATACTGTCTTGATTACTGTAGCTTTGTAGTATAGTCTGACGTCAGGGAGCCTGATTCCTCCAGCTCCGTTTTTCGTTCTCAAGATTGCTTTGGCTATTCGGGGTCTTTTGTGTTTACATACAAAGTGTGAAGTTTTTTGTTCTCATTCTGTGAAAAATGCCATTGGTAGTTTTATAAGGATTGCATTGAATCTGTAGATAGCTTTGGGTAGTTGAGTCATTTTCACAATGTTGATTCTTCCAATCCAAGAACATGGTATATCTCCATCTATTTGTATCATCTTTAATTTCTTTCATCATTTTCTTATAGTTTTCTGCATACAGGTCTTTTGTCTCCTTATGTAGGTTTATTCCTAGGTATTTTATTCTTTTTGTTGCAGTGGTAAATGGGAGTGTTTCATTAATTTCTTTCAGATTTTTTATCATTATTGTATAGGAATGCAAGAGATTTCTGTGCATTAACTTTGTATCCTGCTACTTTACCAAATTTATTGATTAGCTCTAGTAGTTTTCTGGTAGCATCTTTAGGACTCTCTATGTTTAGTATCATACCATCTGCAAAGAGTGACAGCTTTACTTCTTGTTTTCTGATTTGGATTCCTTTTATTTCTTTTTCTTCTCTGATTGCTGTGCCTAAAACTTCTAAAACTATGTTGAGTGATAGTGGTAAGAGTGGAAAACCTTGTCTTGTTCCTGCTCTTAGAGAAAAAGTTTTCAGTTTTTCACCACTGAGAATGATGTTGGCTGTGGGTTTGTCATATATGGCCTTTATTATGTTCAGGCAAGTTCCCTCTATGCCTAATTTCTGGAGGTTTTTTTAATCATAAATAGGTGTTGAATTTTGTCGAAAGCTTTTTATGCATCTATTGAGATGATCATATGGTTTTTCTCCTTCAATTTGTTAATATGGTTTATCACATTGATTGATTTGTATATATTGAAGAATCCTTGGATTCCTGGGATAAACCCCACTTGATCATGGTGTATGACCCTTTTAATGTGCTGTTGGATTCTGTTTGCTCGTATTTTGTTGAGGATTTTTGCATCTGTGTTCATCAGTGAGATTGGCCTGTAGTTTTCCTTCTTTGTCTTGTTTTGGTATCAGGATAATGGTGGCCTCATAGAATGAGCTTGGTTCTTCCCTCTGCTATATTTTGGAAGAGGTTGAGAAGGATAGGTGTTACCTCTTCTCTAAATGTTTGATAGAATTTTCCTGTGAAGTCGTCTGCTCCTGAGCTTTTTTTGTTGGAAGATTTTAAATCACAGTCTCAATTTCACTGCTTGCAATTTGTCTGTTTATATTTTCTATTTCTTCCTAGTTCAGTCTCAGAAGGTTGTGCTTTTCTAAGAATTTGCCCATTTCCTCCAGGTTGTCCATTTTATTGGCATATAGTTGCTTGTTGTAATCTCTCAGGATCCTTTGTATATCTGCAGTGTCAGTTGTTACTTCTCCTTTTTCATTTCTAACTCTGTATTTGTGTCCTCTTCCTTTTTTTCTTGATGAGCCTGGCTAATGGTTTATCAATTTTGTTATTCTTCTCAAACAACCAGCTTTTAGTTTTATTGATCTTTGCTATCATTTCCTTTATTTCTTTTTCATTTATTTCTGATATGATCTTTATGATTTCCTTCCTTCTGCTTACTTTGGGGTTTTTCTGTTTTTCTTTCTCTAATTGCTTTAGGTGTAAGGTTAGGTTGTTTATTTGAGATGTTTGTTATTTCTTGAGGTAGGATTGTATTGCTGTAAACTTTCCTCTTAGAAATGCTTTTGCTTCATCCCATAGGTTTTGAGTCGTCGTGTTTTCATTGTCATTTGTTTCTAGGTATTTTTTGATTTCTTTGATTTCTTCAGTGATCTCTTGGTTATTAAGTAGTGTATTGTTTAGCCTCCATGTTTTTGTATTATTTACAGATTTTTTCCCTTTAATTGATATCTAGTCTCATAGCATTGTGTTGGGAAAAGTTACTTGATAAGATTTCAATTTTCTTAAATTTACCAATGCTTGATTTGTGACTCAAAATATGATCTATCCTGGAGAATGTTCCATGAGCACTTAAGGAGAAAGTGTATTCTGTTGTTTTTGGATGGAATGTCCTATAAATATCAATTAAGTGCATCTTGTTTAATGTATCATTTAAAGCTTGTGTTTCCTTATTTATTTTCATTTTGGATGACCTGTCCATTGGTGAAAGTGGGGTGTAAAGTCCCCTAGTTAAAGTCCCCTACTATGTTTGTGTTACTGTCGACATCCCCTTTTATGGCTGTTAGCATTTGCCTTATGTGTTGAGGTGCTCCTATGTTGGGTGCATAAATATTTACAATTGTTGTATCTTCTTCTTGGATTGATCCCTTCATCATTATATAGGGTCATTCTTTGTCTCTTGTAATAGTCTTTATTTTAAAGTCTATTTTGTCTGATATGAGATTTGCTACTCCAACTTTCTTTTGATTTCCATTTGCATGGAATATCTTTTTCTATCCCTTCACTTTCTGTCTGTGTGTGTCCCTAGGTCTGAAGTGGGTCTCTTGTAGACAGCATATATATGGGTCTTGTTTTTGTATTCATTCAGCCAGTCTATGTCTTTTGGTGGGAGCAGTTAATCCATTTACATTTAAGGTAATTATCGATATGTATGCTCCTATTACCATTTTCTTAATTGTTTTGTGTTTGTTATTGTAGGTCTTTTCCTTCTCTTGTGTTTCCTGCCTAGAGAAGTTCCTTTAGCATTTGTTGTAAAGCTGGTTTGGTGGTGCTGAATTCTCTTAGCTTTTGCTTATCTGTAAAGGTTTTAATTTCTCTGTCAAATCTGAATGAGATCCTTGTTGGGTAGAGAAATCTTGGTTGCAGGTTTTTCCCTTTCATCACTTTAAATATGTCTTGCCACTCCCTTCTGGCTTGCAGAGTTTCTGCTGAAGGATCAGCTGTTAAGTTTATGGGGATTCCCTTGTGTGTTATTTGTTGTTTTTCCCTTGCTGCTTTTAATATGTTTTCTTTGTATTTAATTTTTGATAGCTTTATTAATATGTGTCTTGGCGTGTTTCTTCTTAGATTTATCCTGTATGGGATTCTATGCTTCCTGGACTTGATTCACTATTTCCTTTCCCATATTAGGGAAGTTTTCAACTATAATCTCTTCAAATACTTTCTCATACCCTTACTTGTTCTATTCTTCTTCTGGCACCCCTACAATTCGAATGTTGGTCTGTTTAATGTTGTCCCTGAGTTCTCTAAGACTGTTATTGTTCATTTGCTCTTTAGTTCTTTTAGGTCCTTGTTAAATGTTTCTTTTATTTTCTCCATTGTATTTCCAAGATTTTGGCTCATCTTTACTATCATTACTCTGAATTTTTTTCAGGTCGACTGCATATTTCCTCTTCATTTGTTTGATCTGCTGTGTTTTTACCTTGCTCCTTCATCTGCTGTGTGTTTCTGTCTTCTCATTTTGCTTAACTTACTGTGTTTGGGGTCTCCTTTTTGCAGGCTGCAGGTTCGTAGTTCCTGTTGTTTTTGTTGTCTGCCCCCAGTGCCTAAGGTTGGTTCAGTGGGTGTGTAGGCTTCCTGGTGGACAGGACTAGTGCCTGTTTTCTGGTGGATGAGGCTGGATCTTGTCTTTCTGGCGGGCAGGACTGTGTCCCGTGGTGTGTTTTGGGGTGTCTGTGACCTTATTATGATTTTAGGCAGCCTCTCTGCTAATGAGTGAGGTTGTGTTCCTGTCTTGCTAGCTTTTTGGCATAGGGTGTCCAGCACTGTAGATTGCTGTTTGTTGTGTGGAGCTGGGTCTTAGCATTGAGATGGAGATCTCTGGGAAAGCTTTCATCGTTTGATATTACGTGGAGCTGGGAGGTCTCTGCTGAACTAACGTCCTGTACTCGGCTTTCCCACCTCAGAGGCATAGGCCTGACACCCGACATCTGGCCAGAGCACCAAGACCCTCTCAGCCACACAGAAGGCAAGGAAGAAGCCTCAGGAGAAACCAAATCTTCGTCACCTTCACCTTAGACTTCATCCTCCAGAACAGTGAAAAAATAAATTTCTGTTGTTTAAGCCACCCAATCTTCTGGTATTTTATTATGGCAACCATAGAAGACTGGCAGAAGCACCTATGAGCCACCATCTCTGAGGGCTGCTCCCTGCCTTGGCCCCAGCCCAGTAGCCCCTTGACACCCAGAAAGTGGATCACAAAGCCCCAGATCTGCTCCAGCTGCTTGCAGGCACCTCAGAGGCCCCAGTGCTGAGTTGGAGAAGTTTGTAGATTCTTTGATGATGGCCATTCTGACCATTGTGAGCTGTTACCTCATTATGGTTTTGACTTGCATTTTAGTGATTAGTGACGTTGAGCATCCTTTCACGTGTTTCTTGGCAATCTGTATATCTTCTTTGGAGAATGTCTATTTAGGTCTTCCTCCCATTTTTGGATTGGGTTGTTTGTCTTTTTGATATTGAGCTTTATGAGCCTCATATATTTTGGAGATAAATCCTTTGTCAGTTGCTTTGTTTGCAGATATCTTCTCCAATTCTGAGGGTTGTCTTTTTGTCTTGTTTATGGTTTCCTGTGTTGTGCAAAAGCTATTTACAATAGCAACCTAAGTGTCCATTGACAGATGGATGGATAAAGATGTGGCACATATATACAATGGAATATTACTTGGCCATAAATAGAAATGAAATTGAGTGATTTGTAGTGAGGTGGATGTACATAGAGTCTGTCATACAGAGTGAAGTATGTCAGAAAGAGAAAAACAAATACCATATGCTAACACATATATACAGAACCTAAAAAAATAAATTGCTCTGATGAATCGAGGGCAGGACAGGAATAAAGATGCAGATGCAGAGGATGGGCTTGAGGACACGGAGAGGGGGAAGGGGAAGCTGGGATGAAATGAGAGAGTAGCATTGACATATATACACTACCAAATGTAAAATAGATAAGTAGTGGAAAGCAGCTGCACAGGGAGATCAGCTCAGTGCTTTGTGATGACCTAGAGGGGTGGGATAGGGAGGGTAGCAGGGAGGCGCAAGAGGGAGGGGATATGGGGATATATGTATATGTATAGCTGATTCACTTTGTTATACAGCAGAAACTAGCACAACATTGTAAAGCTATTATACTCCAATAAAGGTGTTAAAAAGAACAGGTGTCATGGATGAAAAAACATTTTAAGTCTATTTCTTTGGTTGTACAGTCAAATAAAAAGATCTACTCCTGTGAGTGATAGTTCACTGTTGTTTACCTAATTTTCTGGAGTAGAAATATGAAGTTAGAAGTTCACTTGGAGAATTACAACAGGATTTACTCTATCTTATATATGAAGACACAAACAAAACCTTAAAACAAAATAATTTCTGTCTTCTATTAATGCCCCTTACCTAGGGCCAGAAATATTAATAAAAGGAATAGATCTAGATGCTTAAATTTATCCTTCATAAAATTTCTAGTTTCTTGCACAAGAAAATAACATACTGAATTGAGAATTGGTCACTTCATTAAGTGTTGCAAAGCATCTTTTCAATTTTACCTGAATGCTGTCCCAATTATAGCCACCACTTAGAAAGAAATACAAATATAATATACACATTCTTCGTGAAAAATATTAATTAATATTAACCTCAAGGAGCTAAAGGTTAAAAAGAGCAGAGTTCCCATTTCCAAGTGTAATAAATCAGTCCAATTTTGAGTCAAGGCTGTAAAAACATGTCTAGAGCTTTATACTGTAAACACAGTGAGATTAAGAACTTTTCTTTCTGAAGAAGCAAAAAATGCATTTCTAAACTGCAAGCCCTTCTAGCACATTGCTCAATGCCAAATGCAGCTTCCTTCTGTTGTGCTTTATGTTAATGCTTTCTTTTCACAGATGAAAGTTTCATTTTTTATTTTTTTTATTTTTTGAAAGTTTCATTTTTTTAAAAAAAGGATACAGGAATATGTAGATAGTATTGGAGTGATGGCGGAGAGGAATAACAATAGTATGTGGTCTGGGAATTCTCTTCTATGTCACAATCTCTTCCCCTCCTGTGAGTGCAGCAAAATAATTGGCCAACATAATTAAATATGAATCCACATAACTTCAGACTCTGACCGTGGGATCAGCCCTTTGATAGGCTAAAACAGGTGCTTTATCCAGCCCTGTACTCCGAAAGCAAATTGGAAAACCTGTACTTCCTTTGATTCGTGAAAAGATGCATCTGCTGTAAGTACGAAGCACCTACTTGACATTTCCTTAGGAAGACATCTGAAACCTTAGAATGTATTTACCACAAACGTGGTGGTGACATTATAATACATTGTAGTTCCTCAGGCCCAGTTTTCCCCATCAGCATTCATATATTCTTAAAGGGAAGATGTTTTCAGCTTACTTGGGAGATAGCAATACTATAGAACTAAAATAAAAGAAAGAAAGAAAGAAAAAACCATAATGTAATCAGCAATTGGAAAATGATTCAATAATATTTACTGAAGATGTGTGATGGGCAGAGCTCTTTACCAGGTACCATGGAAAGGTATAAATAAAATAGCAAATGAGTTCCTTTTCTCAAAAGGCCTATAGTCAAATGGAAGAAACATATATAAACAAATGCATGTGAATCTTTAAAAATCAGCACATGCAAAACCAAGCACAAGCGAATACACACAAGTTTGTGCAAAGGTACCTCACTGGCAGGATGATTTCATATGAGACGGCCTCAAAACTTGGGCTGCCAGGCACAGAAACACAGCTGCATGACAGTTCTGTCCACAATATCAACTTGGTCATTTTCTGTCAAAGCATTTATTTACTGTGAGATAAGGTAGTAGTTCTACTGTTTGATAATATGATAAAGATTTAATAAAATTAATCCAATAATTGATTTACAGTCTTCTGTTGATTGTCTTGCACAGACTATGAATTTTACTTTAGCTATTAAAAAGCTATTAGAAACACGCCAAGATAGTTTGTAGGTTTTTAACTTGAAATATTTAAAGAATGTACCAGAAAGAAGATAATGTTTTAGGTTAATTGGAAGGAAATGCGACACATTTCTATGCTAATATAGGGATTTTAAATTTACAAGGCAAGGAATAAAAAAGCATCTTAACAGATTCCCCCCCCCCCTTACATTAAGAATCACTAACGGAGACTATCATCTTAATTTTATTATCATCTTAACATTTTAGTAGGACAGAGAAAGAAGAAAGTATCTGGTTCTAAGAAATAATTTCTCATAGAAAATTTTAATAGTTACAGCCAAATCTCATAAACATTCTAAAGGGATAAGCAGAAGGTCTGATAACAGAAATACTTGCTGCTATTTTTTTATAAAGATTCAACCCATAAGACAACGATGATACAATCATATACGTGGTAGGATTACAGGCAGGAACATGAGTACAGTAAGAAGTTACTGATCTCTATATTTGGGTTAAGAAATTAGGGAGACAAATTAATTTTTAACAGTATTCACTCTGTCTGAACAGCTATACTTACAGCTAGCTATGTAAGTGAATGGTCAAACAAGTAGTTAGTCACAATTGTAACATCTATGAGTTACCATTTATTTTGAAAAGCAGTGTGGTTAGATTTAAATAATAAAAGCATTGTTTCAAATCCATCTCTGTCATAAATGATCCATTTTTCTAGAGTCTTCTTTAACATTTTTAAAAATTTTATTTTATTTATTTTTATTTTTGGCTGCGTTGGGTCTTCGTTGCGGTGCGTGGGCTTCTCATTGCAGTGGCTTCTCTTATTGCAGAGCATGGCGCGTGGGCTTCAGTAGTTGTGGCGCACGGGCTTAGCTGCTCTGCGGCATGTGGGATCTGCCCGGGCCAGGGCTCAAACCCGTGTCCCCTGCATTGGCAGGCTGATTCTTAACCACTGTGCCACCAGGAAAGCCCTCTTCTTTAACATTTTGATGTATAGTCTATGGGCATATTATAAGAAATAGTATGCATCCAGCAGAATCAAAAACGAAGAACAAAATGATCAATAGAGCCCAGATAAAACTGTCATATGTAAATTATTTATTTAAATTATATTAATCAGAAAATCCAATTAATTGTGATATTTCTGTCAATAGTTTAACAATAATAATAAATATTGCTATTTAGAGTTATATATATGGCACCCTTGAAATACCTTCTGAATCATTAGTTTTGGAGATAGCGTATATGTCTTTTGTTTGTTCACAGATATTAATTCATACCAAATTGCTATCGAAAAAAAAAGGGTGGGAAGTTTGCAATGGTATAGCGTAAACACACACACACACACACACACACACACACACAAGATCTCTAAAATAAAAATACATTACTTAGTGCAGTAGAGATAACAATTTAATTTTTAAAAAATCTTTTTTGAAACTGTGAGAATTGTAGAGAAACATGACAAGTGCCATTGGAATGCAGTGGAGCAGAAAGGTCCCTGGCCATGGAGTCAGGAAAGTCCAGTTCTAGGAGCAGGGATGGCTTTTTGTGTGTTTCAGTTTCCCCATCGGTACAAAGCCGAAGCCCTTGACCCCTCCCAGCGCTGATCTTCCTGTGCTCCAATTATGGGGTCAGAAAGAATCTTTCTCTGGCACTTCCCACACATCCTACATGTAGAGCAAAGGCTGAAGATCTTAAAACCAAGCTGAACATAAATGATAAATTCATGGGGGCATTGCTTAGTGAGTGGTCTTAAATAAACCAAAGAGCAAAACTTTCTGAGATTGGAATACTAAGAGTCAGTTCCCCAAACCATGCTATCTTCAACATTGCTTCTGCACCAAAAGCAACATTCACTGTAAACTCATGCATAGAAAATGCATTTTGTTTTAATTAACTTTGAACATGTTAATATGCTAATTTATACAAGTCAAAATTTATTTGCTCACACATTTACAAATCCTGACCCGTGACACATTTTTCATGCTCAACTAGACATTTCTGTTAGATAATCTGTTCTAAAATATGGAACCTTTCAATATTTTTAGAAGCTACTTTAGTTATCTTCCAAAGATATTACAAGATGGTGGGAGCAAGGGAAGAAGGGAACCTTAGCCATTTTTATAAAACTGGCAAAACAGAACAGTTTGTAGATTGCCTCACGTTTGACAGGTGTTTGCATTGGGCACAATAGGGATTCCACCCAGCCCAGTAAACACCGGGGAGCTGAGATTGAAATGTTGGAGAAAGTTGGGTCCAGCTGGCAATGTTGCACCTTTAATTTCTCATGGTTGAATACGAACGGAGTGAAAAACTATAATTAGAAATTATACGGGATACAAAAAAAAGCACCTTCTGTGTCATAAAAGCAACGTGGGTTATACCTGGTCCCTTTTGGGCTAAGTAAGCTGTTTGATCAGCTTCTTTCAGTCTCTGTGGATGTCCTTATATGAGTCTAATTGAAGGACTCCTGTTCTCTTTTTATTTTTGCTCTATGAAAAATGTATCAGAGATGTCATAATGAACTTTGATACGGTGAAATGATAATAATGTCCTAATTATATATAAAAATGTAATTACACTTGCTTCTATTATAGGAAAACTCCCTTTATAATGAAGTGTTATGTTGGAAAAAGATTTTCATTATAGGTGGATTCCTTTACTTGTTAATTTGAGCTCTGATTCATCACTTTAATATTAAAAAAGTTCTTTGTAAGTTACTTTTGATGTGGCTCATTTATGGTTCATTTTACTTCCTGGACACCACCAGGAGTCCAAATCCAAACTTCTTTAAAAGACACTTAAAAATACATCTTTCAAAAGAAATTCTTCTTTCTAGATGGTGGAACAGCAGTAATCAAGAAAAATATTACTGACCTTCTCATTTACCTGAGCTCTGAAAACTTTTCTTTTGAAATTTGAAAATAAAAAGAGATGTGTGGCTTCTCAGATGTTTAAAAATCTGTCAGTGCATGAGGTGGTAATATGTAGACTATTTAAAGATAGGTTTTAGCCAAAAATCAAGTATATGGGTAAAGTCATGGCACTCAAACAATATAGTTCCTTTTCTACTACTTTGGGGATGGCTCAGGTCATCATTCCACCAAATCAAGTGCAAAACTGAGGAGTGCAATAAATCCTTCTTCCTTGTTCTTTGTAACAAACCAAAGTCTTGGTAGGAAAAATAATTAGATGACTAAAATTAGTTTTGAAATATTCAGTTATTCAGCTGAATCTGCCCACCATCACAGGAGATAAATATTTCAACATTAACATCAGAAAAAAAGAGATTAAGCTATAAATTGTCAGAACCAACAAGAAAATGTAACTGGCATAAAGAAGACACTCAAAAATGTGGCAAGAAAAATCAAAAATTAACCTACAACTACCACAAAGTATTATATTTATTTTAGGACACCCACTTTTAGACTGTCAGTAAGATAAATTTGTTTAAAAATAATTTGCTTAGAGTAGTGGGTCCTTTGAAGGGAGACTGAGTTAAACAGGTCTGACTTTTATAACACCACAGTCCCTATCTCTGTTTATTGTTCTATAATTTTTAAGTAGAATGGGAATCTTGAAATTTTTAGAGAATTCCAACTTCTTTGAAAACCTCTTCCCGAATTCGATGACTCTAGGAATTTCATTATGACTTTAGTTAGGGGACTTTAAGGGAGTCGGACTTGATTGCTCCCTCTCTACTGCCCTAACCCAACATTCAGCTTTTTTAGTGAATCCTCTTGATTCTACCTCCCAAGTGTCTCTCATATCCACCTCCATCCCTCAGTTTCAGCCACTGCCATATCTCATTCAGATTCCTGCAATGGCCTCCTAGTCTTTCTGCTTCCTCCCCAATCTATTCTCTGTCAGTCAGTTAATGACCTAGTAAATCATAAACCAAACCATGCCACCTCCATGTATAAATACTTCTCATGGTTCACCTGTGCTCAGAATAAAACCCAAGCTCCTTGCATGGCACAAGAGGCTGGCCATGGTCTGATGCTGATACATGCCTCCAACCTCACCTCCCACCACTCCACCATCAATGCTCAACTCCTCTCAACACACTTGCAGTCTCTTAAAAATACTGTGTTCTGCTCCCTCTGTCTAAGTGATCCTTTCCAAATGTTCCATGTCTGGTTCTTTTCAGGTCTGTTTCACTGCTGCTGGAAGGGCCTGGCAGCCTGCCCAAGCAGGGCCCCACTTTGGCTGTTCTCTCTCCTAGCACCCTAATTCCTCTTTCATTCTTCCCTCCCTAATCACTCAGGTATTTGTCTCATGTCTGTATCCTTAATAAGATGTGGCTTTCAAGAATAAGAGTCATGCTAAGCCCCACATCCACTCCCCCATCTCCTGACTCCAAGAATTGAACTTTCCCTGTTCTCCCAAATTTACCAAGCATTTCCACCCCACCAGGCTCTGGAAGTACACTGCTCCCTGCCTGGATAGTGTTCTCACAATCTGCAGACTTCCAAAATCTTTCTTGTCTTTCAAGACCCCACTCAACTGCCTTCCCATCTCAGAAGACTTCTTTGATTCTCATATTCAGAATTAATTTCTCCTGGAGTTACAGTACCACTTTATTTATAGTATCAATCTCATATTGGTGTGAACCAAGGTTAGGTATATAGAGGTCTGTCACCTTCATAACCATACTTCTGATTGTTTGGGGTATTTTTCTCAGTATGGGTTTTCTAAATTTTGGACAATATTTATTTGATGCCCTGCCTTCACCTCCTTTCAGCAAATAAATTGTATAACTTAATAGACAAAGGATATTTCCACTTATTAAACACAATTGGCAAAGAAGTCAATGGTTTTCTCTACAAGAATTTTCATTGAAATGTCTAAAATCTTTGCTATTTGAGAAAGCAAGTTAATAGTAAAGTAATTCAAATTCCATTTGACAAATAATGGCAACTTAATGAGAACAATTATATTTCCGCCTTTACATTTTTACTTTTCTCCAGCTAAAAGCAGAGAACAAAGTTTGTCAACAGCCATTGCTAATGTGGATGGTATATCGTAGGAATGTAAACATGATGAGGTCTCACAACAGCCATTTACAAGTCATTTACAGCAGGCATTTACTGAACTTCATAAGCTGCTTGTATGTTTTAGACATTAATCCTTTGTCAGTTGCTTCGTTTGCAAATATTTTCTCCCATTTTGAGGGTTGTCTTTTCATCTTGTCTATGGTTTCCTTTGCTGTGCAAAAGTTTTTAAGTTTCATTAGGTCCCATTTGTTTATTTTTGTTTTTATTTCCATTTCTCTAGGAGGTGGGTCAAAAAGGATCTTGCTGTGATTTATATCATGGTGTCTTCTGCCTATGTTTTCCTCTAAGAGTTCTATACTGTCTGCTCTTACATTTAGGGTTTTAATCCATTTTGAGTTTATTTTTGTGTGTGGTGTTAGTGTTCTAATTTCATTCTTTTACATGTAGCTGTCCAGTTTTCCCAGCACCACTTATTGAAGAGGCTGTCTTTTCTCCATTGTATATTCTTGCCTCCTTTATCAAAGATAAGGTGACCAAATGTGCATGGGTTTACCTCTGTGCTTTCTATCCTGTTCCGTTGATCTATATTTCTGTTTTTGTGCCAGTACCATACTGTCTTGATTACTGTAGCTTTGTAGTATAGTCTGAAGTCTGGAAGCCTGATTCCTCCAGCTCCATTTTTATTTCTCAAGATTCCTTTGGCTATTTGGGGTCTTTTGTGTTCCCATACAAATTTTGAAATTTTTTTGTTCTAGTTCTGTGCAAAATGTCATGGGTAGTTTGACAGGCATTGCATTGAATCTGTAGATTGCTTTGGGTAGTATAGTCATTTTCACAGTGTTGATTCATTCTTCAAATCCAAGACATGGTGTATCTCTCCATCTGTTTGTATTGTCTTTAATTTCTTTTATCAGTGTCTTATAGTTTTCTGAGTACAGGTCTTTTGTCTCCTTAGGTAGGTTTATTCCTAGGTATTTTATTTTTTTTGTTGCAGTGGAAAATAGGAGTGTTTCCTTAATTTCTCTTCCAGATTTTTCATCATTAGTGTATAGGAATGCAAGAGATTTCTGTACATTAATTTTGTATCCTGATAACTTGACCAAATTCATTGTTTAGCTCTAGTAGTTTTCTGGTAGCATCTTTAGGATTCTCTATGTACAGTATCATGTCATCTCTAAACAGTGACAGTTTTACTCATTCTTTTCCAATTTGGATTCCTTTTATTTCTTTTTCTTCTCTGACTGCTAAAACTTCCAAAACTATGTTGAATAATAGTGGTGACAGTGGACAACCTTGTTTTGTTCCTAATCTTAGAGGAAATGGTTTCACTTTTTCACCACTGAGAACAATATTGACTCTGGGTTTGTCATATATGGGTCTTTATTATGTTGAGGTAGGTACCCTCTATGCTCACTTTCTGGAGAGTTCTTTTTTTTTTTTTTTTTTTTTTTTGCAGTACACGGGCCTCTCACTGCTGTGGGCTCTCTCGTTGCAGAGCACAGGCTCCGGACGTGCAGGCTCAGCGGCCATGGCTCACGGACCCAGCCTCTCCAGGACATGTGGGATCCTCCCGGACCAGGGCATGAACCCGAGTCCCCTGCATCGGCAGGCAGACTCTCAACCACTGTGCCACCAGGGAAGCCCTCTGGAGAGTTTTTTTTTTTATCATAAATGGGTGTTGGATTGTGTCGAAAGCTTTTTCTGCATCTATTTAGATGATCATATGGTTTTTATCCTTCAATTTGTTAATATGGTGTAAACATTGGGTGATTTGTGTATATTGAAGAATCCTTGCATTCCTGGGATAAACCCCACTTGATTATGGTGTATGATCCTTTTAATGTGCTGTTGGATTCTGTTTGCTAGTATTTTGTTGAGGATTTTTGCAACTATGTTCATCAGTGAGATTGACCTGCTGTTTTCTTTCTTTGTGACATCTTTGTCTGCTTTTGGTATCAGGGTGATGGTGGCCTCATAGAATGAGTTTGGGAGTGTTCCTCCCTCTGCTCTATTTTGGAAGAGTTTGAGAAGGATAGGTATTAGCTCTTCTCTAAATGTTTGATAGAATTCGCCTGTGAAGCCATCTGGTCCTGGACTTTTGTTTGTTGGGAGATTGTTAATCATAGTGTCAATTTCAGTGCTTGTGATTGGTCTGTTTGTATTTTCTATTTCTTCCTGGTTCAGTCTCGGAAAGTTGTGCTTTTCTAAGAATTTGTCCATTTCCTCCAGGTTGCCCATTTTATTGGCATAGAGTAGCTTGTAGTAATCTCTCATGATCCTTTGTATTTCTGCACTGTCAGTTGTTACTTCTCCTTTTTCATTTCCTATTCAGTTGATTTGGGTCTTCTCCCACTTTTTCTTGATGAGCCTGGCTAATGGTTTATCAATTTTGTTTATCTTCTCAAAGAATCAGCTTTAGTTTTATTGATCTTTGCTATCCTTTCATTCATTTCTTTTTCTTTTATTTCTGATCTGATCTTTGTGATTTCTTTCCTTCTGCTAACTTTGGGTGTTTTTTTGTTTTTCTTTCTCTAATTGCTTTAGGTGTAAGGTTAAGTTGTTTATTTGAGATGTTTCTTGTTTCTTGAGGTAGGATTGTATTGCTATAAACTCCCCTCTTAGAAATGCTTTTGCTGGATCCCATAGGTTTTGAGTCATCATGTTTTCATTGTCATTTGTTCCTAGGTATTTTTTTATTTCCTCTTTAATTTCTTCAGTGATCTCTCGGTTATTTAGTAGCATATTGTTTAGACTCCATGTATTTGTATTTTTTACCTTTTTTTCATGTAATTGATATCTAGCCTCATAGCATTGTGCTTGGAAAAGATACTTGATACGGTTTCAATTTTCTTAAATTTACCAGTGCTTGATCTGTGACCCAAGATATGATCTATCCTGAAGAATGTTCCATGAGCACTTGAGAAGAAGGTGTATTCTGTTGTTTTTGGATGGAATGTCCTATAAATATCGGTTAAGTCCATCTAGTCTAGTGCATCATTTAAAGCTTGTGTTTCGTTATTTATTTTCATTTTGGTTGATCTGTCCATTGGTGAAAGTGGAGTGTTAAAGTCCCCTACTATGATTATGTCACTGTTGATTTCCCCTTTTATGGCTGTTAGCATTTGCCTTATGTATTGAGGGTGCATAAGTATTTACAATTGTTATATCTTCTTCTTGGATTGATCCCTTGATCATTATGTAGTGTCCTTCTTTGTCTCTTTTAATAGTCTTTATTTTAAAATCTATTTTTTCTGATATGAGAATTGCTACTCCAGCTTTCTTTTGATTTCCATTTTCATTTATACAGGATAAATCCAAATTCTGCTCTGCAGCAGGTATTTCCACTATTTTATCTTCCAGGTCACTTATCCATTCTTCTGCCTCAGCTATTCTGCTCTTGATCCCTTCTAGAGTATTTTTAATTTCATTTCTTGTGTTGCCATCATTGTGTGTTTGCTCTTTTGTTCTTCTAGGTCCTTGTTAAACATTTCTTCTCTTTTCTCCATTCTATTTCTGAGATTTTGGATCATCTTTACTATCATTACTCTGAATTTTTTTTCAGGTAGACTGTCTATTTCCTCTTCACTTGTTTGGTCTGCTGGATTTTTACCTTACTCCTACATTTGCTATGTGTTTCTCTGTCTTCTCATTTTGCTTAACTTGCTGTGTTTGGGGTCTCCTTTTCGCAGGCTGCAGGTTCATAGTTCCTGTTACTTTTTGTGTCTGTCCCCAGGGGGTGAAGTTGGTTCAGTGTTTTGTGTAGGCATCCTGGTGGAGGCATGCCTGTGCTCTGGTGGGTGGGGCTGGATCTTGTCCTTCTGGTGGGGTAGGCCACGTCAGGTGGTGTGGTTTTGGGGTGTCTGTGAACTTAGTATGACTTCAGGCATCCTCTCTGCTAATGGGTGGGGTTGTGTTTCTATCTTGCTAGTTGTTTGGCGTGGGGCATACAGCACTGGAGCTTACTGACCATTGGGTGGAGCTGTGTCGTAGTGTTAAGATGGAGATCTCTGGGAAAGCTCTTGCCAATTCATATTATGTGGGGCCAGGAGGTCTCTGGTCATCCAGTGTCCTGGACTCAGCTCTCCCACCTCAGAGGTTCAGGCCCGACACCTGGCTGGAGCAACAAGGCCCTGCCAGCCACACGGCTCAGAAGGAAGAAAAAAAAAAAAAAAGAACAGATAGAACCCCAAACCAAATGGTAAAAGCAAAACTAAACAGGCAAAGTCACACTAAGAAACATACACATACACAGTCCTAAAAAGAAAGAAACAAACAAACAAAAAGAAAAAACTGAACAGACAGAACCCTAGGACAAATGGTAAAAGTAAAGTTAGACACAATCACACAAAGAAACATACACATACACACTCACAAAAAGAGAAAAAAGGAAAAAATTTAAAAATAAAAAATAGTAAAATTTTAAAAATTAAGAATAAAAATTTTTTAAAAAAAGAAGAGAGCGACCAAATCAAAAATCAAATCCACCAATGATAACAAGCACTAAACACTAAACTGAAATAAACATAAAACAAAAACAAATCAGATGCAGAAAGCAAACCCCAAGTCTACAGTTGCTCCCAAAGTCCACCGCCTCCTTTTTGGGAACATTCATTGGTCTGTTCAGGTATTCCACATATGCAGTGTTTATCAAGTTGATGTTGGGATTTAATCCGCTGCTCCTGAGGCTGCATGATGAAATTTCCCTTTCTCTTGTTTGTTCACACAGCTCCTGGGGTTCAGCTTAGGTTTTGGCCCCACCTCTATGTGTAGGCCGCCCTCAGGCATCTGTTCCCCACCCAGACAGGGGATTAAAGCAGCAGCTGATTAGAGCTCTCTTGCTCACTCAGGCCGGGAGGAGGGAGGGGCACAGAGTGCGGGGGCGAGCCTGCAGCGGCAGAGGCCAGCATGACATTGCAACAGCCTGAGGCACTCCGTGTGTTCCCCCAGGGATGTTGTCCCTGGATCACGGACCCTGGCATTGGCTGGCTGCACAGGCTTCCAGGGGGCTGAGGGTAGTGACCTGCGCTTGCACACAGGATTCTTGGTGGCAGCAGTGGCAGCGAGTGTTAGCGGTTCA
>NW_006799885.1:1262596-1266663 GCF_000442215.2 Lipotes vexillifer
CCCGTCTCTAGGGTCTGAGCTGATAGCTGCTGCTCACACCCCTCTCTGGAGATCATTGAGTCAGTGCTCTGCCTTCTGTGGGCACACAGGGAGGGAATCCCTTCTCCTCGCACACCCCAAAACAATGGTCTCTTGCCTCTCCGGCAGGTCCAGACTTTCTCCCAGACTCCCTCTAGGCTAGCTGTGGTACACTAGCCCCCTTCAGGCTGTGTTCACACAGCCAACCCCAGTCTTCTTACTGGGATCTGACCTCCGAAGCCCGAGCCTCAGCTCCCAGCCCACACCCATCCCGGCGGGTGAGCAGAAAAGCGTCTCAGGTTGGTGAGTGTTGGTCAGTACCAATCTTCATTGTGGGAATCTCTCCGCTTTGCCCTCTGCATCCCTGTTGCTGTGCTCTCCTCCATGGATCCAAAGCTTCTCTTAGATTCAAGTGTGTACTCTGCCACTTTTACCTGTGTAAACTTCAGGAAGATATTCAACTCTCTAAGATTCATTTTTTTTGTCTGTGAAATGGGGAAAAGAATTACAGATATTAAAGATGAAAGGGAAGATTAATGAGGTGATATATGTCAAGCATTTTGCACAGTACCTAATGTAATAATTATTACAGTAATGATAAGACAAAATGGAGTTCCACTAGTGTAAGTGTAACTGAAGATGTGATGGAAGTTCAGAAGGGAATTTCTGTGGAATAACTTTGGAGGTCAGAAGCATTCTGTTGGAGAGTTTAAAAATACATTCAGTTAAGGTAGATCAAGATAACAGCACAGGTTTTCCAGGAGCAAGGAGTAGAGAAATTAAATGCCGAGTATTAAGAAAACCAGATTAGATTTGGGGGAATAAATGTCAAATTTGAATGAAAGCAGGTATTAGGATAGAAGGCTAGAAACATAATCTTCTATGAATGATAGGTCTAAAAGTATGATCTTTATTTCATAGGGTAGTTGAAAACCTTTGTTGATTTTTGAGCAGATAGTGGGATGGTTTGAAGATGCAGGGAAGTAAATACAGAAGGACAGTTTACTGAAGTTCAGGCTGAAAGAAATGAGGTTATGGACTCGGTGGCAGTAGAAATGGGGATGAAGGGACAGAAATGAAAGATAATTCTGGGATAAACTTAATCAGACTTGACAAATATATGAGGTAACGCAGGGGAAAGGAACAAGGGTCAAGTAATGAATGATTCTTGGTGCCTGTTATAGGCTGAATTGTGTCCCCTCCAAAATTCATATGTTGAAGCTTTAAACCTCAGTATCTCAGAATATGATTATATTTAGAGATAGAGCATTTAAGGAAGTCATTAAATTAATACCACCCCCCCGTCCCCACCAGTGAAGGGGCTCCCTAGCGTGTGGAAACCTTTCCTCCTTCACAGCTCCCTCCCAGAGGTGCAGGTCCCGTCCCTATTCTTTTGTCTCTGTTTTTTCTTTTTTCTTTTGCCCTACCCAGGTACGTGGGGAATTTCTTGCCTTTTGGGAGGTCTGAGGTCTTCTGCCAGCATTCAGTAGGTGTTCTGTAGGAGTTGTTCCACATGTAGATGTATTTTTGATGTATTTGTGTGGAGGAAGGTGATCTCCACGTCTTACTCCTCCACCATCTTGTAGGGTCTCCCTCATAAGACATTCTGAGATTTTCATTTCTCTACTTGTAAGATCTTTCAAGTTGTCTCATTTTAAATGTTAAAAGGGTGAAAGAATGTATATATGAGTCAACTCTGAAAATAATTTTCCAAGAACATTATTAGTACTGAGAAAATTCTTTTCAAAATTCCTCTTTTTAAAAAAATCTTAGCAATGTCTCTTTTCCTAGTAAACTATATCATATTCATTCTTTCAACAACTAGTATTTGAATCCAAAAGGTAAAATCTAAAACACGACTTGGTGTGGTGTTTCTGAAAGAATTATGTTCCACTAATTGCATATAGCAATTCAGCATAAATTGAATCAGATAAGAGGTTTATTATTTTCTTATATGGGGGCTAGGCACTCATTGGCTAATATGGAGATGCCCTAGTCAACAGGGACTTTGCTTCTTCTAGTTTGTGCTCTACTGTTTTTAGTCACAGCTTTTATTCTCAGTATTGACACATGGCCCAACATAGCTGCTGGAGCGCCAGCTTAACTACTGAATTCCAGGCAAGAAAAAAGAGGAAGGGGAGGAAGGACAAAAAAGTCATGTTTCCTAGCTGAGTCAATTCTCTTAAAGAGATTTCCCAGAAATCCTGCCCAATGTGTTAATATCTTCTGCTTATACTTCATTAACCATCCTTACCAAAAGAAGCCAGGAAAAGTAATCTTTATCTAGGCATGTTACTGTTTGGAATAAAATCATGACTTTGTTAGTAAGGAATGAGAGAAGAATGGATATTGGGGAAACCACATTCTGTAATGCTGAAATGACTTATATACTTGAAGATAAATATTTTCAACCTTATCTCATTCCCTCTCCTGTTCACTCACTCTGCTCCACACATAATAGCTTCCTGGTAGGACCTGTAGAATTCCTACAAGTGCTTTCCTTCTCCATTGAAAGTTTGTCATCTGACTTTTTCCATGGCTGGCTCCTTCTCACTTTTCAGGTAAAATGCCATCTCCTCAGCAAGACTGTCCTCACAACTCTAGTCTGTAAGAGCCTCCATCCCTAACCCTGTTATTCTCTCCATGATACCCTGCTTCATCTCCCAAACCACTTAACACAGTCAGTAATTGCTGTTTTTATGTATTATTTATTAGTTTATTACTTGTATAGCCCTAAAGAGAGTGTAAACCCCATAAGAGCAGAGGTCAGCCTTCAACACTCTTGTTTTCCCAGAACCTCCTCTCATGCCTAATGTGTTGTAGGGTTCAATAAACCCTTGTTAAACAAATCAGGAAATAAACACCAAGAAAATTGTTATTCAATGAATAAATAAAAACATCACTTTGCCAATACCTTCCTTTTGTGTGACCAGTTAAATCTTAAATCCCCTCTTGCAGTTATGATCTGTTTGAGTCACAAGAATCAGGCTTCATATTTGACAACTGAGGCAGTTCAGTTGGCTGGAATCAATCTGCTGAACACAAGAGTTTCTCTCCCTCTGCATGACAAGGTAGGAAAGTTGGATTCATCTGCAAGTTTGGCTCTGAAAGTCTCTGAGAGAGAGAAACACCCCATCAAGCACACAACCTTTTCCAAATGATTCTTGTAGGGACCTAGTCAGACTACCCAGGTATCATTTTTGTTCCTCTAATGCATCAGAAGTTTATGGATAAAAGTGATTCTCAAGCTTTCCTCCAACTTAGTATTTTACCTGGCATTCTTATGATGTCAATGGAAGGATGGCAGAAATAAAAACAATGAAAGAAAAGAAAGAAGAGAGGGTAAGAGGGAGGGAGAAGGAAAAAAAGAGAAAGGAAGAGAGAGAGAAAGTAGGAAAACAGAGCCTTTAGTTCCAGAGGAGAACTTTCCATTGTGGCAGTTTGAGTCCCAGACTTTGGAGAATTGCTGGAAGACATTTTAGCATCTCATTCTTCAAGCGGCTCATTAGGGTGATGAAAACCCTGTGATGAAGGAGCAGTGCCATGTTTGAAGAGCCAGGGGTTCCTGTTATCCTGAATTATTAAGTAGTCAATATTCAGTGGACCACTGCCTGCCCGTCTGTCTTCAGCAGGTGGTGGCCCTCTGCCTTTCTCTGGAAAGCAGCTGCTTCCTCCCAGCCTCCCCAGAGCCTTCAACAGCCATTTGTTTCTATTTAAGACAGACACTGTCATTATTTTGTGCAGAACTTCACAGAAATGTTTCCTACTAAATGCTTGAACCATCTGAGTGGCACCAGGCAGACTGCTGGCTTCATTAATAATGTACCCATGCTTATCAATAGGTTTAGACAACTGGTATTTAGAAGCTTCTTCGGAAGGAGTGGGGTGGATTTTTTTCAAACCAGTTAGCTTCAATCTGTCAGTTCCTTGATGTTGACATTACATCCAACTGTGTTCCGAAAACCAGAGGTGTTAAAACTGTCTGGGCTGTCCTCTCTCGCTTTTAAGTGCTTCTTGATGAAGTTATGCCATGGTGGTTGGCTTTCCCT
>NW_006799885.1:1266695-1291900 GCF_000442215.2 Lipotes vexillifer
ATGGTTGGTTTTCCCTACTTTCTGCCCTTCCTTTCAAGTGTACTCTAAAGGAAAAAATATTTCTAATCACTTCACTTTAAACTTTATTACAGGGAGGCTCCTCAATTAATTTGGGCTCGTTCTTCTTGGCACTCTGCTCTAGCCTCTGTATATTTCAGTAGAATACAGTAGCGCTGATCTCTGTGGCATGTATCCTGTGCATGGAAAGTTACAAAACTGTTTTTTAGATCACTTACAGCCAAAAAAGAAGTAATACATCTTCTAAACATTTAGATTTGAATATATTTCAAAGGGCTACTGCAAAATTCAATGTGCTGTTTTGTCTGTAACCTATTTGTCCTTTGCCATAAAGCAATGCCAAAAATAATGAAGGTATTCTGAGATCCTGTAGGGCATCAGTGACAGAAAGAAAAGCCAGGAAAGTACAACCAAAACATTTTTTAGTGCTGGAGTACAGAATATACCAATGTGGCAATTTCTTTTCAAAACAGTGATTTCTCAAGATTTACTTTTTAAAGTTCAACTATCACTGTTGCTTATCAAAATACATAGGTATCCAAGTGAAGCTGACAGAGCTTGTATCAGAGTCCCATTTTTAATGGAGAAATTATCCAGAAGGAAGCTTAAGGATTTTTTTCTAGAGCCACATACATATAGAAGTACAATACAGAACTTCCTTGACTTAGGATGAAGTTACATTCTGATCAAGCCATTGTAAGCTGAAAATACTGTAAGTCAAAAATGCATTTAACATGCCTAACTTACTGCATATCATGGTCTAGCCTCGCCTACATTAAAGTGCTCAGAACACTTACATTAGCCTACAATTGGGCAAAATCAGCTAACACAAAACCTATTTTATAATAAAGTGTTGAACATCAGCTAGAGAAATTATTCTGGATTATCCAGGTGGGCCAATGTAAACACAAGGGTTCATAAAAAGGGGATGGAGAGGCAGAAGAATCAGAACCATAGAGATAGTGTTATTAGAAAGACTCAATCAGCCCTTGCTGGCTTTAAAGATGGAGTGGGGGCCACTAGCCAAGGAAGGCAGGCAGGCTCTGGAAGCTGGGAAAGGCAAGAAAACTGATTAGCCCCTAGAATTCTACTGATACCTTCATTTTAGCCCCATGAGATCATTTCAAACTGCTGGCCTTGAACTATAAGATGATACTTATAAGATGGTAAATTTGTGGGGTTTTTTTTTAAAGCCACTAAATTTGTGGTAATTTGTTATACCAGTAACAGAAAGTTAATATAATGCAATTTCTAGAAAAAGCATAAAAATGATATTGAAATAAACAAGGTTAAGGTAAACAATGTCAATCAAAATGACCACCTAAAAAAATGGCCACTCTCCTACATCACTGGCAGCATAGCATTTCTTGAGAATGATTTAGCATTATTTAACAAAAACAGTTAAAAACCTTACCATTTCTCAATGAAGAAATTGTGCTTCTCAGGATTTTTTTTATAATGAAGTAGGTGCAATTTCATACATACTTGCAAGCATGTGCAGTTTCTGAAACATGATTTGAAATACTAAACAGTTAGAAGCGAGCAAAATATGCAACAGTATGAGATTGATTGAAATAAATGATGGTATATGTGTATATTATGTAGCCAGTGAAAATAATAATCTAGGAGAATATCCAATGACATAGAAAGATCTCACAATGTATTACATAAAAAAAGGTTTACAAAATAGTATGATTTCTCTTATGTATAATAGGATACATACATTTATACACATTTAAATGTATTTGTAAGACTAGAGTAAAAACAGAAAAATAATAATGATCATTTCTGGGTATGATAATTACTTTTTTCTTTTTCAATATTTTCCAAAATGAAAATGTATCATTTCCATATTTAGAAAAAGTATATAACAAACTCTATTTTTAATATGGCCTTAGAGAAATGCCTTTCCCTAGTTCAAGCTAGGGGGAATTGAGACCATTTCCCTCCGTAGGCACTCACATCTTTTGTTCAAAAATGAATGACTGTAAGTTATCCAAAGTAGCGAGAATTCTGAGCTGAAAGTATTGCATATGCGCAGAGAAGTGAATTGAAATAGGTCACATGACATCAACCACTGATAGCCTGAATTAACCCAAAATAAGAAAGATGCATGAGGGTTGTTTGTTCATGAGGCAAAGCAGCATATTTGGAAGCCAATGAGTAGGTTGGAGAAAAATTCCTCGTTTGGCACTGTCTGATGTTCTTTTTTCAGGTTTTACGGAGTATCAGTGTGAACCAGCCACAGAGGACTCATCAGACAGAGCTTTTCTAGCTTAATTGAATGCTTTCCCTTGCTTTAGAAGCCTCTGATGTCTTTGTTAATTGATTTGTGATTTTCTAGAAGCCAATATATTTCTGGCTCACAGATGGGCAAAGGAATAAGGCTTTTGTTTATTTTAAACCATCTAATACATTAAAATCTTATGTTTTGGAAGGATTTTAGAATTTTCAGAAGTTTGGTTGATCTGTAGCAAAATATTTGGAATTTAAACTTCTAAAGGCATTGAAACAAATTTACATTTTATTGAGCACAAAAACCCTATGGTATTTCAGTGTCGCCATAGTGGAATTGACTAGTAAATTGGGTTCCCTTCTTACAGTTTTAGACAAATTTTTAAAAAGAGAGAAAGAAAATTTTAATAATACCTTACTCCTTTTTTTCCATAGGGAATGGAATTCAAGAATTTTTCACAATTTAACAAATGACATTTTAATTCTGTCTACATGATTTTTCATAAATTGGCATCAATTTATTCTCCCAATTTTACTTCCTTTTTCCTGACAGGAATACAAGTGCGCCTCTAACAGAAGAATCTCCTGAAATATACTGTCTTTGTTACTATTGCATAGCAGAATGCATATATTTTATCAGTTAACACAAGAGTTTCCCTGATTGTTTAGGAAAATTCCATGATGGATGGCAGCCTTGCATGAGGAAGTTGGGTCTTAACTTAATCCAAGAGGATGGCCTGGAGGAGAGAGTAGTAAACCAACAAATAACTGAATTGTTTCATTCACACAGTTAATGAGGATTGGAGATGGGAGTAAAATGGAGGAAAAGGAGAACAAAACAGAACCAAAAAAGAGAGCAGCATGTTAAAAAGCTGGATCTGACAGAAATGAATGCAGAAAGATTGACAGGGGTCAGGTGCTTAAAAATACTATTAGAAACAGGACTTCTTAATAACCAACTGAAAAGCACTTGCCTACTTTAATATAAACTATATAAACCATCTCTGTGACTCGAACCCATCAGAACGTTTACATCAAGGCTGGTATTGGTATTTTGGTCAGTGAACAAGTCCGGGTGTTGTTCACTATGGGACAGAATGGCAAAACGGGGACAGTTAGATGATCCAGGACTTGGAACCAGAGAAGACCTGGATAATCCTAACCTTCCTCACCCACCCCAAGCCCATCCCATGAGGACACTCAGAGGTTCTCAGGGAGGCCAGGTCTTCCACTGCAGGTGAGATGGAGGTTTGAACCAAATTTTCTTAAATCACAAATCATGGATGACCCATGCTAATATCTGGCTTGTATGTGGTTTCATGGGTTCATAGAGCTCTCGGATAGTTTCTGCAAATCTTATGTAGACTTGGGGATTTTTATCAAGACTTTTATTGTGTCTATTGTATGCCTAAAATATGAGTCATTTACTCATTGGGAACTTGCAATCTCATGGGAGGTGATAAAGCAGGCATACATGAAGTTATAAGCAAGCTACAACTCATCATGTGTGTGTCAATACATACATTGGAATTTTTAAACTATTATAGCGAAGTCAAAAATCGTGCCATGCAATAAAAATGGACAAGTAAAGAAGTTAACAATGAAAACAACAGTAAACTCCATTCTTATTGCCACTGCTAATTATCTGTCATTAGACTACGGTAAAAGTCTCCTGGATCCCTGTCTTCAGTGCTCTTATCACTAAAATTTATTCTTTAGTTTGCTATGAAATTAATCACAATGAGGCAGAGTTCTGTCTGGCACAATGCATGGCACAGGATAGGGTCTCAAGAAACACTTGTTAAATGAACAAATCAGTTGATGATTCTTTTCCATCCTACACAAAAATGTCAGTGTCTCATTATTTTCTTTTTATCTTTCTAACACTATATCTCATTGTTTCATTATTGCTTATTATGTTTCTATGTTCCAGCTTTACTCCTATTTTTATATCTTATTCTATGCTCTTCCTTCATTTGGTGTGCCATTTCCCCCATTCCAGAAGTTTTCTAATCCTTTCTCAAGAATCAATAGCTCTTTCTCTCTGAACACCCAAGCAAGAAATAATAAATCTTTCTCCCATCTTTCTTACAAATTTATATTTCCCTTTCCATAGCACTAGTTATTATTTACGTGATATTAAAATAATCTGTGCCCACAACATCTGCCACTTGTATAGTGTAAAGGTCAGAGTACTTTGATGCAGACAACAGAATCCACTCCAGCTAGCTTACACAGAATGGCATTTATTACAGATTATTACATATAGAGTTATATATGTAATATATACATATATATTAGTTGATAGAATTACTATAAACATATAGCTTATAGAATTACTGGGAAGGCCAGGGAATCAAGCATAGGTCATTTACATCCAGGAGCAATGCAGCCAAAGGGACTGTTTGCATAGAAATTCCATTTCTATTGCCTCCTCTCAATTCATGGTAACTACCAAGGACAAAACATAGAGTCTAAAATCGATGCCTTGGGAAAACCAAATACTTCCACCACAACCTTCAATCTCCCCACACGTGACCCCAAGCTCATGTTACTTACTTCCATTTTCAAAGTTTTAAGTGGGTGCATTTATTTAGTGAAACCTAGTGCCTACATGGAATTCTAGCTACAAGGGAATCTGAGAAATGTTATTCCTAGGTGTCCATCCTCTATAACACAGAAAGGCATGACAAAACTGGGACCGGGAAGATTAATCCCACCTACAAGATCTACCAGGTCTAGTAGGCATACTGAGGACATAACTCATGTTTGTTCAGCTTTCTGTTTCCCATTTGCCCATAGGCAGTTGCTCCGTGACTATGTATTGAACGAATGAATGTCTGAGTGAATGTATATTACAGGTACGGTATAGAAAACAGGGGCAAAGGAGAGTTAAGAAAAGGGACCTGGAGTCAGTAAAAACCTCGATGTTTCATTTAAGAGTTCTATTTAAATCATCAAACTACCACCCTTTAAAATAAGTTACCTTGTTTACCGAAAGCTGTGAAGAAAGAAGCAAGTGGCAGAGAAAGAGGGTCCTCGACATCAACTGCCTCCTTTTTCTTTTACCACTGATGAAAAATTGCTTGGATGCTCTGGCTGCAAGGAAAATAGCAATTTGTTCATTTTGCCTCCAAAAATAAAAAAAGATGTGTTTTTTTTTTTCAGAAAGTTTATAGGCAAAGAATGAAAGCTTAAACAACTGATGATATATGTAATATATATATATAATAGATTTATAAATCACTGAAATAACTTCTTATTTCGTCTATTCAAAATCTGCCTAAGAGAACCTTATCATGTGCCAATTTAATTTCATTCACAAGTAAGGAACAGATTTTGATAACATCCTTAAAAGGTTACCTTCTAAGAAAAATCCAAGAAAAAAATCCAAGGAATTAAAAAAATCGGTGTTTTGTATTAATGATAATTTAGACATAAACTATTAACAATTAAAAAGTTAATTAAAAATCAACAATATTAAATAACATTTAGATAACTCACTTCACTGATAAAACCACGAAGGCTATCATGGAACAAAGACAAAGTATTTCACATCATATTCATAATATTGGCCATTGAGTGTTGCCATCCCTAAGTTCACAGCTACCAACAAGCTTTAGTCCCTTCTGCCTTCCCTAATGAGTTAATGGCAGCCCATCACTCAAATACCAGGATTAAGAGATTCAAAAGCAGCCTCTAGGGTCACATCTAATGGAAGTAAAGGTGGATAAAAATCTCCCATTTTAATAAACACAAATGAGGGGCTTCCCTCATGGTGCAGTGGTTAAGAATCTGACTGCCAATGCGGGGGACATGGGTTCGAGCCTTGGTCCGGGAAGATCCCACATGCCGCAGAGCAACTAAGCCCGTGCGTCACAACTACTGAGCCCGCATGCCACAACTACTGAGTCTGTGTCCCACAACTACTGAAGCCCACATGCCTAGAGCCCGTGCTCCACAACAAGAGAAGCCACCGCAATGAGAAGCCTGCGCACAGCAACAAAGAGTAGGCCCCGCTCGCTGCAACTAGAGAAAGCCAACGTGCAGCAACACAGACCCAATGCAGCCATAAATAAATAAATTTATATAAAAAAACACAAATGAAATATTTCAAGAAACCGTAAAAATATATTTTTGCTTAGTGAAATATTGCTTTGTTAGAGAAGGTAGAGGTAAGATAGCTGTTTTTCCAAGCTCCGTGGTAATTCACTGTAGTAAAAAAAGATTCTGGAAGAAAGGAACCTAGCTTTATATCTGCTTGCACAAACATGCTCCTAAACCACGTAAAACTCTATATCACTTTCAAAATTTTCCTTTTAATTTTCCCATAACTCTGAATAGACTATTAGTAGAAACCAATATTCAGGGAAGCTATGAGATGCAGCTATGATTCCAAAGGAAATAGAAAGCAATAATATAAAATACCATTACATAACCCACCTCATCTGAGGAACCCTACATCATTTGAAATTAAGAATATACACCTACTGAAAAGGGCCGGCTTTCTCCTTACACGCCACAGGTTCTTGTGTGGTCTGCTTTTATTGTTGTTTGGGTTTATTTGTTTGTTTGTTTTTGCGATACGCGGGCCTCTCACTGCTGTGGCCCCTCCCGCCGTGGAGCGCTGGCTCCGGATGCGCAGGCTCAGCGACCATGGCTCACGGGCCCAGCCGCTCCGCGGCATGAGGGATCCTCCCGGACCGGGGCACGAACCCGCGTCCCCTGCAACGGCAGGCGGACTCTCAACCACTGCGCCACCAGGGAAGCCCTGGGTCTGTTTTAATTTTGTGGAAAAGGTGGTTTTAGGATACAATACACAGGCACACACACACACTGTGAACATTTAAGATAGCTTTTAAATGTCCATTTGGAGTTATGGAGTTGGACAATGATCAGCTTCTGTTAACAGGCACGAGACCATAGTCAATAGGGCAAGTTGCTTCCTAATCACTTGATGTGTTTAAAAGAGCCAATGGGAGGCTGCCTTGTGAAGGAAGGGACTGAAGGCAGAAGACAGAGGGTTTCTCTGGAGGGACCAAAGTGCTGAGTAGAAAAATGCAGGAATTCAGAGCTGACTTGCCTCCTTTGTGCTCAGTCATGGGAAAGATGCCCCCACTACCCCCTCACTCCTCAATTAAATGCTTTTTGCTCTTTGGCAGTGGAGAACGTTCTTTCCCGCTCAACATAATGTTCCACGAATTCACACTTTCCCTCTCCATGCATCATTTTAGGTGGTGGTTGTGTACAGTGAAGAAAAGAAGAATCCAATAACATAAAACTACTTTAATAATTTTAAAAGGAAGTTTAGATGATCCATACTCAATTGGGGTGGATGAAAATGGCTCTGGTGTCGAAGGGCAACAGGTTGCTAATAAATACAGTAGTTTAGGAAAGTGCTGTTTCTGTCATGGAAAAACTGTATTCTGGGAAAAATAATACTCCTGCAATTCATTTTTAAAGCTATGGAGACTTCTCGGATGAAGAATGTAGCTATTAAAGGCAAAAATACACAATATGTTGTAATGAAATGTTTGTGCTTAGCACTTCATTAAGTGTTTTGTGGGCCTCTGGGGAAATTCTTTCCCACACACAGAAATAATGTTTATACATGGTGGGATCACTAGAGGGAGTGCAGATAGCAATGCTGAAAGGAAGAACCTGCTACAACTTCCTTAGGTTGAATTTAAAGCACGAAACGAGACGTTGAAAAAACGCCTAAGACTGATGAAAGAGCACACAAAATTTTACTGTGACTTTGGTTGTCTTTGTATTTAATCCAAATGCTATTTTTTCTTAATTTTAAAATACAAAATTGGGGATTTTGCTTGAAGATGGGGTGATGGAGGAAACTGATTCTTCGAATTAGTTGGATTAACTGAAAAAGCATCTGATTACAAATTCTGCTGCCTAAGGTAACCAATAACACATTTAGGACTCTGAGAATTCAGAAGGTTGGCAGTTTGGAGGTCTGTTGGCTGTGTTAACTTAGAGTATGTTGAAAGTGAAAATGTAAAATAGTGGTAAAGTTGCAAAGAAATTCACAAAAAATAAAATTATTGGGAGGTGGGAAAATCTATTCAGAGGAAATATACAAAAATATGAGTAACTTAAAAAAGTTTTATGAGCAAAGGATCTTTAATCAAGAAAAGTACATCATGTGACAAAAAGCAAACTATGGAAGTTCTTGCCTGTATACACTTTTGTTTTGTACACTCTGTGGGCTCCATCCTCTCAGCAGTGCTTTTTTTTAGGAGGAATGTGTCCATTTGTCTGGTTTAAAAGTACATACTGATGCAACATTTCTAAGGAAAACAAAACAAGGAAATGTAAAAGGGAATCACACTCCAAAAAAAAAAAAAAATCAGGAGATAAATATTAAAGACCACCAGGTAAAAAGTACTAACATCAAGATTCTTTTAAAAATACTGTATGAGATTTTCAAGGAAGCATTCCTTTGCCTCAAGAATTTTTCTTCCCCTCCAGAAGTATGTGAACCTTAATGGCTTTCCTTAGAGCTAGAATTTCAATTAGTTGCTTTACTACTGCGACTCTAGTCACATAAAAAAGTGGCTTCTCTCCAAGATTTGTGTTCCAAGCCATATTGGAACATCTGAGTTGAATTTAATTTTTTTTTTAAATTTCCAAGCTTCTGTATAATAGTAAGATGCTAGTTATAGGAAAGGTACGACTTAAACTTGGAAGAACATAGCCTTGAGTTTCCCTCTTGTTAATAAAAATACATGTTATATAAATAGGTTCATTAATTGAAGAGTCAAAAATGTTACTAAAAATACAAGAAATATATCAGAACTCAGAGAGTATGATGCCAACCTGTGACAAAACTCTCAGTTTCTATAATCATTTTTATCTGCTGAATTTTATAATTTAATGCATCATACTATATTATGAGTTATGAAAATATAATAACTAAATTATATTATATTATGCTCTATTATACATAATAGGCATTATGATAATAGGTTTGAAAAACTAAAAAAAATAAGCCTTTTGAAGCGTTCACGTACTGAAGATAACAAACGGTACAATATCAAATAGTGTGTTCCTAATCAATATTTTTCAGAATAATGATCATCATGACAATAATATTGTCAATATTAAGTGACAGTAATATGTAAATGGGCCTTTTCACAGTTCTCTTGAAATACACAAGAGCATCATCCCTGAGGAAATTCAGAATAAAACACAAGTGACAGATAAATAACTAATGAAAACTTCAAAGGTCTGTAAAAGAGCTAAGAAAGTGACAACATTTCAAATAGAGTTTACTCTCTTGACTGCAACTTGTACTTCAGCTCTTTAGGTAATTTTAGCACATTTTTGTTTCTTTAAAATGCATATAAGGTCTTATTTCAGATTACCTAAATTACCTAAACAAAGGTCAAAATATCTATTTTTTTAAAATAATTCTTTTCATCACAAGAAAAAAATACTTTTTGTAACTATGTGAGGTGATGGATGTTAACTAAATTTATTGTGGTGATTATTTTGTAATATAGACATCTATCAAATCATTAGGTTGTACCTCTAAACAGTGCTACATGTCAATTATATCTCAGTAAAACTAAGAAAAAAATTAGAATCCTATTACAAAAATGTCCCTCAACATATGAACTATTCAGGCTGCAGTATGGTGTCTTGTCACCCTTTCTTCCCAAGCAGTTTCTATCTTCTTTCTTAACTTTATTTGTATATTAAGCCTGGGGAGGTGTTGGTGTTAGTGGTTGGACTTCTTGATATATGCATCAATCTGGCTCCAGTTAGGAAGACAGAAATCACTCTAGGTGTTTCCAGTGGAGAATTTAATGTAAGACATTCACTACACAGGTGATAGAAAGTGGCCAACAAGGGGGTGGTGAGACAACTCAGCAATTAGTAACAGCCACAAGCTGTTATCAGCCTTAGAGATAAAAGGACAAATGGAAGAGGTAGTGCTGTCAGAAGCCAGAAGGTGGGACCTTTGAGTAAGAACTATAACATGGCAGAGGCCGTCCTGTAGGAACTGGGGTCATGTAGGGAGAGGTTGTCCAGTTGATTTGGAGCCATGGAGGACATGCAGCTATTGCTGAAGATGCAGCACTGTTAAGAAAGAAGAAATACCCTGGATTTTCCCTTTCTCTAAATCTCAGCTATTGTCTTCCATTGCCCATGGCTACTTGGAAGCCAGAAGGGAGGAAATCCGAGAAATGCAATTCTTGACCACAAGAACAGAGAATAAGGATGATCAGGGCAGGGAACATATCTGAGAGCACAAATGGCAAGAATGCTTCCAAACCAGCCTGGTAACTAACTGCCTGTTGCAAATGTCCTGGTTCACTTCATCACTTTTACTTGGTATCCGTCAAAAAAACTCCGTAGAGTTCTTTTTGTCTTTAGTTTTTGCCTCCTTCCAATCTCTCCATACTTTGCCCAGAATAGTTTTTCTAAGAGGGAAACTTGATGCAGGGCACTCTCTGGCTCTACCTTGTTCAATGATCCCCATGGTCAACAGACTAATATCTAAACTCCCTTAGATGATGTCCTTCTCCCTAGTTACCTCCAACCTTCAATTATGTAATTTACATCCAGAATACTGAACTGCTTGTGATTTACAGAACATTCCATACTCTCATGCCTTCCCTTATTTGTCTCCTAGGGAAACAACTACTTACCCAATGTGAGGTAGTGGTTATGAGCAGACTGCCTTGGTTTGAACCCAGGCAGCAGTGCTTACTAGCTATACGAACTTGGTCAGGTTACTTAAACTTCCTGTGACTTAGTTTCCTCACCTGTAAATTGAGGATAATAATAGAACCTACCTCATATAGTTGCCTTAAAGACTAAAGGAAAGTTAATATATGTAAAGCACTTATAACTGTGACTGGCATAAATATATGTTATTATGATTATTATCATTTTATTATTCTTTAAGACCCAACTTAATTAGTACCACTTCTGTGAATGCCTCTCTTAGAAAGAGCTAAGTACTATTTTCTTCTCCTCTTCTGGACCTTCTGCACATCTCTAATCATATTATGGTCTGTGTGTATGTTGGTTTCCAACAGCAGTGGATAGACAGTTTGAGGGCAGGGTCTGAGCCCTTCTATCTTGGTACACCAGGTCTTCTGCAGGGCCTGATCCAAGTAGACACTAATAATAATGATAACAACAGACATGCATCTGTCATGGAAAGGAAATTTGTAAACAATATAATCTGAATAAAACAGGATAAGAATAAACTTAAATTTAATGAAAATAGTGTCTTGGGATCTTTAGATAAATAGAAACAGTGGAACTTTTGTCTTTATGAGTCTCCAGAAAAAAAAGTAAATATTCCTTTATGGCAGGTTTTGCAATACTCATATCAGACAAAGTAAACTTTAAACCAAAGCCTATAACAAAAGACAAAGAAGGGCATTATATAATGTTACAGTGATCAACATAAGAAGAGGATATTACACTTGTTAACATATATGCACCCAACACAGGATCACCTAAATACATAAAGTAAATACTACCAGGGAGAAATTGACAATAATACAATGATAGTAGGGGACTTTAACACCGTACTTATATGACTGGATAGATCATCCAGATAGAAAATCAATAAGGCAACAGTGGTCTTAAGTGACACAATAGACCAGTTGGACTTAAATATATCGACAATATATTACATCCCCAAACAGTAGAATACACATTCTTTTCAAGTACACATGGAGCATTCTCCAGGATAGATCACACACTAAGCCAAAAAACAAGTCTCAATAAACTTAAGAGGATAGAAATTATGTCAAGCATTTTTTCTAACCACAATGGTATAAAGCTAGAAATCAATTACAGAAGGGAAAATGGGAAAAGAACAAACACATGGAGAATAAACATGCTACTAAAAAACTAAAAAATAGTCAATGAAAAAAATCAAAGAGGATATCAGAAAATACCTTGAGACAAGTGAAAATGGAAACACAACAGTCCAAAATCTATGGGATACAACAAAATTCTAAAAGTGAAATTTACAGTGTTGCAGGTCTTCCTCAAGAAACAAGAAAAATCTCAAATAGACAAGCCAACCTACAAACCTAAAGGAATAAGAAAAAGAAAAACAAACAGAACCAAAGTCAGCGGAGGAAGGAAATAATACAGATCAGAGAGGAAATAAATAAAATAGAGATTAAAAAAAACAATAGAAGAGATCAATGAAACTAAGAGCAGGTTTTTTTGAAAACATAAACAAAACCGATTAACCTTTAGCTAGGCTCACCTAGAAGAGAGAGGACCCAAATAAACAATAAGAAATGGAAGAGTAGAACTAGCAACCAATACCACAGAGATATAAAATATCATAAGAGAATACTATGAAAAGTTTTATGCCAACAAATTGGACAAACTAGAAGACATGGACAAATTTCTAGAAACATGCAAACTTCCAAGACTGAATCAAGAAGAAACAGGCAATTTGAACAGACTGATCACTAGTAGTGAAATTGAATTTGTAACAATAATAATAATAAAAACTCCCAGCAAACAAAAATCTAGGACTGGATGACTTCACATGGGAATTCTACAAAATTATGAAGAAGAGCTACTACCTATCCTTCTCAAACTATTCCAAAAAATTGAAGAGGGCAGAACACTCCTAATGCATTCTATGAGGCCACCATTACCCTGATACCAAAACCAGACAAAGATATTACAAAAAAGGGAAAATTACAGGCCAGTGTCTTCAATAAATATGGATGTAAAAGCCCCCACCAGATATTAGCAAACCAAATCCAACAATATGTAAAGGGGATTATACATAATGATCAAGTTGAATTTATTCCAGGGACACAAGGATGGTTCAATATTTGCAAATCAATCTACATGAAACATCACATAAACAAAAGGAAGTATAAAGATCACAGGATCATCCCAATAAATGCCGAAAATGCATTTGACAAAATTCAACATCCATTCATGATAAAAAAAATCTCAAAAATGTGAGTACAGAGGGAACAAATCTCAATATAATAAAAGCCATTTATGACAAACACACCGGTAACATCATACTCAACAGTGAAAAGCTGATAACCCTTTCCCTAAATTCAGGAATAAGACAAGGATGCCCACTCTCACCACTTCTATTCTATTGGAAGTCCCAGCCACAGCAGTCAGACAAGAAAAAGAAATAAAAGGCATCCAAATTGGAAGGGAAGAACTAACACTGTTAATATTTGCAGATGACATGATACTTTATATAGAAAACACTACAGTCTCCACCCAAAAATTATTAGAACTAGTAAATAAATTCAGAAAAGTTGCAGAATTCAAGATTAATATGGAGAAATTTGTTGCTTTTCTATACACTAATAATGAACAATCAGAAATAGAAAGTATAAAAACAATCCTGTTTAAAATCTCATCAAAAACAAAATACCCAGGAATAAACTCAACCAAGGAGGTGAAAGACTTATACCCTAAAAACTATAAAACATTAATGAAGGAAACTGAAGATGATTCAAAGAAATTGAAAAGATATCTTGTGCTCTTGAATTGGTAGAATTAATATTGTTTAAAAGGCCATACTACCCCCAAAAAACTACAGATTTAATTCAATCTCTATCAAAATACCCATTTTTCAGAGAACTGAAACAAATACTCCTAAAATGTATATGGCAACACACACAAAAAACCCAAACTGCCAAAACAATCTTGAGAAAAAACGAACAAAGATGGAGGTATCACCCTCCCTGACTTCCTTCTATACGACAAAGCTACAATAATTAAAACAGTATGGTACTGGTGAAAAAACAGACACATAGATGAATAGAACAGAATAGAAATCCCAGAAATAACCTCATGTACCTATGGCCAAGGAAGCGAGAAGAGAGAAAAGAGAGTCTCTTCAATAAGCGGTACTGGGAAAATAGGACAGTTACATGTGAAACAGTGAGTTTTGAACACTTCCTCACAACATATACAAAAATAAAATCAAAATGGATTAAAGGCCTAAATGTAAGACCTGAAACCATAAAACTCCTAGAAGAGAACATAGATGGAACACACTTTGACATAAATTGCAACAATATATTTTTTGGATCTGTTCCTAAGGCAAAAGAAATAAAAACAAAAATAAATGAATGGGACCTAATTAAACTTAAAAGTTTTTTCACAGCAAATGAAACCATCAACAAAATGAAAAGACAACCAACCAGGAGAAAGTAGTTGCAAATGATATGACAAACAAGGGGTTAATATCCAAATTGAACAATCAGTTAATACCACTGAACATTGAAAAAACAAACATCCCAATCAAAAACATGCACAGAAGACCTAAGTAGACAGTTCTCCAAAGAAGACATACAGATGGCTAATAGGCACAAGAAAATATGCTCAACATTGTTAATTATTAGCAAAATGAAAATCAAAACAGCAAGGTATCACCTTACATCAGTCAGAATGACTATCATCAAAAAGTCTACAAATAACAAATGTTGACGAGGATGTGGAGAAAATGGAACCTTTTTACACTGCAGGTGGAAATGTAAATTGGTACAGCCACTATGGAGAACAGTATGGAGGTTCCTCAAAAAACTAAAAATAGAACTACCAGCAGGGAGACCTTCAAAACGGCAGAGGAGTAAGACATGGACATCACCTTCCTCCACACAAATACATCAGAAATACATCTACATGTGGAACAACTAAAGAACACCTACTGAACGCTGGCAGAAGATCTCAGACTTCCCAAAAGGCAAGAAACTCCCCACGTACCTGGGTAGGGCAAAAGAAAAAAGAAAAAAGAGAGACAAAAGAATAGGGATGGGACCTGCACCACTGGGAGGGAGCCGTGAAGGAGGAAAGGTTTCCACACACTAGGAAGCCCCTTCACTGGCGGAGACAGGAGGTCACGGAGGGGGAAACTTCAGAGAAACGGAGGAGAGCGCAGCCACAGGGGTGCAGAGGGCGAAGCGGAGAGATTCCCGCACAGAGGATCGGTGCCGACCGGCACTCACCAGCCCGAGAGGCTTGTGTGCTCGCCCGCCAGGACAGGTGGGGGCTGGGAGCTGAGGCTCTGGCTTCGGAGGTCAGATCACAGGGACAAGACTGGGGTTGGCTGCATGAACACAGCCTGAAGGGGGCTAGTGAGCCACAGCTAGCCAGGAGGGAGTCGGGAAAAAGTCTGGACCTGCCTAAGAGGCAAGAGACCATTGTTTCGGGGTGCGCAAGGAGAGGGGATTCAGAGCACCGCCGAAACGAGCTCCAGAGACGGGCATGAGATGCTAAGGCTGCTGCTGCAGCCACGAAGAAGCCTGTCTGCAAGCTCGGGACACTATCCACACCTCTCCTCCTGGGAACCTGTGCAGACCACCACTGCCAGGGTCCTGTGATCCAAGGACAACTTCCCCAGGAGAACACACGGTGCACCTCAGGCTGTTGCAACGTCATGCCAGTCTCTGCCATTGCAGGTTCACCCCGCATTCTGCACCACTCCCTCCTCCCAGCCTGAGTGAGCCAGAGCCCCCTAATCAGCTGCTACTTTAACCACATCCTGTCTGAGTGGGAACAGACGCCCTCAGGCGACCTGCACATTGAGGCAGGGCCAAATCCAAAGCGGAACCCCAGGAGCTGTGTGAACAAAGAAGAGAAAGGGAAATTTCTCCCAGCAGCCTCAGGAACAGCAGATTAAATCTCCACAATCAACTTGATGTTCCCTGCATCTGTGGAATACCTGAATAGACAATGAATAATCCCAAAATTGAGGCGGTGGACTTTGGGAGCAACTGTAGACTTGGGGTTTGCTTTCTGCCTCTAATTTGTTTCTGGTTTTATGTTTATCTTTGTTTAGTATTTAGAGTATATTATCATTGGTAGATTTGTTTATTGATTTGGTTGCGCTCTTCCTCATTTTTTTTATATATATATTTTTTTCCTTTTTCTCTTTTTATGAGTATGTATGGGTATGCTTCTTTGTGTGATTTTGTCTGTATAGCTTTGCTTTTACCATTTGTCCTAGGGTTCTGTCTATCCGTTTTTTTGTTTGTTTGTTTGTCTGTTTTTGTTTTTGTTTTAGTATAGTTTTAACTGCTTGTTATCGTTGGTGGATTTGTTTTTTTGGATTGGTTGCTCTCTTCTTTCTTTCTTTCTTTCCTTTTTTTTCTTTTTTTAAATTACCTTTTAAATTTTTATTTCTAATAATTATTTTTTATTTTAATACCTTTATTTTATTTATTTATTTATTTATTTATTATTTATTTATATATTTACACTCTATGACATAAATCACAGCAAGATCCTTTTTGAGCCACCTCCTAGAGAAATGGAAATAAAAACAAAAATAAACAAATGGGACCTAATGAAACTTAAAAGGTTTTGCACAGCAAATGAAAACATAAACAAGATGAAAAGACTACCCACAGAATGGGAGAAAATATTTGCAAATGAAGCAACTGACAAAGGATTAATCTCCAAAACTTACAAGGTGCTCATGCAGCTCAATATGAAAAAAAACAAATAACCCAATACAAAAACAGGCAGAAGATCTAAACAGACATTTCTCCAAGAAGATATACAGATGGTCAACAAACACATGAAAGAATGCTCAACATCATTAATCATTAGAGAAATGCAAATCAAAACCACAATGAGATATCACCTCACACCAGTCAGAATGGCTATCATCAAAAAATCTATAAACGATAAATGCTGGAGAGGGTGTGGAGAAAAGGGAACCCTCTTGCACTGTTGGTGGGAATATAAATTGATACAGCCACTATGGAAAACAGTATGGAGGTTCCTTCAAAAACTAAAAATAGAACTACCATACGACCCAGCAATCCCAGTACTGGGCATACACCCGGAGACAATCATAATTCTAAAAGAGTCATGTACCACAATGTTCACTGCAGCTCTATTTACAATAGCCAGGACATGGAAGCAACCTTAGTGTCCATCAACAGACGAATGGATTAAGAAGATGTGGCACATATATCCAATGAAATATTACTCAGGCATAAAAAGAAATGAAATTGAGTGATTTGCAGTGAGGTAGATGAACGTAGAGTCTGTCATACAGAGTGAAGTAAGTCAGAAAGAGAAAAACAAATACCTTATGCTAACACATATATATGGTACCTACAAAAAAAGAAAAAATGGTTCTGAAGAACCTAGGGGCTGGACAGGAATAAAGACGCAGATGTAGAGAATGTACTTGAGGACACGGGGAGGGGGAAGGATAAGCTGGGATGAAGTGAGAGAGTGGCATGGACATATATACACTACCAAATGTAAAATAGCTAGCTAGTGGGAAGCAGTGCATAGAACAGGGAGATCAGCTCAGTGCTTTGTGACCACCTAGAGGGGTGGGATAGGGAGGGTGGGAGGGAGGCTCAAGAGGGAGGGGATATGGGGATATATGTATACATATAGCTGGTTCACTTTGTTATACAGCAGAAACTAACACACCATTGTAAAGCAATTACACTCCAATAAAGATATTAAAATTTTTTTAAAAAAAATATAACTAGCATATGATCCACTCTTGGGTATATATATGGAAAAAAGAAAACACTGATTCAAAAGGATATATGCACCCCAATGTTCATAGCAGCACTACTTACAACAGCCAAGATACGCAAGCAAACCAAGTGCCCATCAACAGACAAGTGGATAAAGAAGATGTGGTGTGCATTTACAGTGGAATATTACTCAGCCATAAGAAAGAATGGAATCCTGCCATTTTTGGCAATGTGGAAGGATTTAGAAAATATTTTCTTTAGTACAATAAGTCAGATAGAAAAAGACAAATGCTATGTGATATCACTTATATATGTGGAATCTAAAAAATAAAAGAAATGAATGTACATAGCAAAAGAGAAATAGACTCATGGATACAGAAAACAAACTAATAGTTACCAGTAGGGAGAGAATATGGGGGAGGAGGAAAATAGGGGTACAGGATTAACAAACTACTAGGTATAAAATATATAAGCTATGAGGACATATTGTATAGCACAACGAATTATAGCCATTATCTTATAATAACTTTTAATGTAGTAAAATCTGTAAAAATCTTGAATCACTATACTGTACCCCAGAAACTGACATATATTGTAAATCAACTATGCTTCAATAAATAATTATCATCATTCCCCATTTTCTTCCATGCTCTTTCAGATGTCACCATCTCCATGAAGTTCTCCTTGATACATGCAGCTAGAAGATGGCCATTCTGTCACCTCTACTCATGTTACTAGTTCTTTGTCAGCACCTCTTGCGACACATCACTTCACATCCCCAGCACTGAGCCACCTTTAAAATACTAAATCTGAATTCCTCACCCTGACCACAGGTTCCTAACGTCCCAGACTATCAATGCTGTCCTGCTGTAACACCCTGACTTTGCTGAAATTCCAGCTTTGACCCCTTCCCTTTTCTCTAAGTCGATCACCGCCTCACAACCCCCGGCCACACTTTGTTTCCCCATCTTGTTTCTAACTGCAGAGCTCCAACAAGGATCTCAGAAAAGACTGCAAACTACCTTCCACCCTTTCAACAGCTTGTTATATTAGATAAATTGGGACTTTTTTTAAATCCAACATTGTACACTCAGCCTCATCTAAGAAGATGCTTCTGTGTTCCTTAAAGAGCCTGGTAGTTGAGTGATGATGTCACTGTGTGAAGGCAGATGGCGTTAAAGGAATGTGTCAACTCCTCTCAGGTGCATTTGGTAAGTATTAGGGACGGTAGTGTTCAGTGGTCGTGTAATGTGGAAAAGAGACTGCTCTGCCTTCAGCGAGTATCTTCCTGCTGTCTTCACTGTAATAGTCCATCACTTTCTGGCTTTCTTCCCCATTCCAAGGTAACCATGATAAGATTCCCAACATGATCCAATTCTAACATTGCTTTTCTTCACTCGGAACTAGAGAAAAATCTCAAACCACATTAAGTTGAAAGGACTCTAAATTTAAGGTTCCCAATCTTACCTCGACCCTTAATACCGCTTATAAATTGTTCACATGTCTTCCATCAACCTCTTCTCCCACTTCCCAAAGCAGCAATTCCAACTTCCACTGCACCTCGCACAATCTTCATTGTACAAATTCACTGTTAACTTCTTTAATAAAGAAGTTAATTCAGTGGAGTAAAGTCTAGTATCAATTACCCATATACTCTCCTATAGCAAACAAGTGGTTCCCAGGAGGCCTTACATTTTTGTAAGCCTCACTTTAGGGAAGCACTAATGCAATGAAAGTTGATGATGGAGAAATGTGCTGGCTGCTGAGCATGTGCAGTGGTCATCTGTTTCTTTAGCCTGATCAGTATCCATTCTTCCTCTCTCTGAGAGCAGCACACCACACTTTCCTAGGACTCACCAATCAAAGATGTGCGTGTCTCCACCTACGCCACATGCTGGTCTTAGTAACTGGTTTGGGATAGAGAGATGACTTTATCAGTAATAAAGTGATTCACATGGGAGGGATTTTACTGAAAAGGTTGGGAAAAGGAGCATCTCTCTTTTGTTTCTGGAGTAGCTAAGTGCTTAGAATATAAGCCTGGAACTAGGGCTGGGCATTTCTTTCCCATTCAGGGAAAATCAGTAGAATGAAGCCTATATAGAAAAGCAGAATCAAGAAATTTTTAAAAATTAAGTCTGATGGCTGATGATATTTTTTGAGCAGCTGGGTCCAGTCATATCTGAACATCAGTTTTGGGAACCAGTACTTTTCCATCTTCCATAAAATAACATGAAAGAGTTGGAGTCAGATTTTGATTATTTATTAACAAAAGAATCCCAAATAATATAGCATCTTTCCCTGTTCAAGAGGGCAGAAAGAAGAAATAAATAGTCTGTAAGTAAATTTAAGTTAAAAAAAATGGAAAACTTAGACAAAGAAATTGTCTTCTAGGAAGATATAACTTACCAAAATTAACTTAAGAAGAAAGAGAAACAACCTAAAAATACCAATGATCACTAAAGAAATTGAATCAGTAGATAAAAATATACCTTCCAACCCACACAAACACAAAGAATAATATCAAAAGGTCAAGGCCAAGTAATTCTATTAGCAATTTATGCCAAACTTTAAAAAAATAAAGAACATCTCAATCTTATAATTTTATAAGATTAATATAAGTTTAAGTCAAAATCAGAAGAGTACAAAAAACAATTATAAGCCAATTTTACTTTTAATATAGAATGAGGCTGGACCAGAAAAGTTTGATTTAAGTTCAAAGACTAGTAGGAATCATGACAAATCTGATGGTGAGCTTCATTTCAGTTTCCTGTTGAACCAGTAAGAAGATAAAACACAAAATATATGAGATAAAGACGGAAGTGAGAAAGTAGATACAGCTTCTCAGTTCTTGTCCAGTTTCCCAGAGAAGTGCTTCCTAAGTTTTGTTTTGAAAGAAGAGAGGGCAGGATGAGAAACACATCACATCAAAAAAAGCTTAAGTCACCAGCTTGCTTCCATTTGTACATTAGAAATGGAGAGGGGGGGCTTTCCTGGTGGTGCAGTGGTTGAGAGTCCGCCTGTCGATGCAGGGGACACGGGTTCGTGACCCGGTCCGGGAAGATCCCACATGCCATGGAGCGGCTGGGCCCGTGAGCCATGGCCGCTGAGCCTGTGCGTCCAGAGCCTGTGCTCCGCAATGGAAGAGGCCACAACAGTGAGAGGCCCGCGTACCGCAAAAAAAAAAAGGAAATGGAGAGGGGTCCTATCATCATTCAAGGGTTTCTCTACTACTGTATAAAGCAATTCCCTTCTATACTACAGTGACACAATTTGTGTCAATATACTGATGTTTTTATTGCATCACTAGGACAACAGTAGTCTTAACCATAGCCTATTACAAATGTACACAAAACTTCTAAAACTGTGTATCTGCAAATTAAAATCTGCAATGTATTTTAAAAAATTAAAAACAGAAGAAATAGTCTATGTTCATAAGGGGCTCAAAGAGCAACAAAGAGGGGCATGTGATAAGAAGTGGGCTGGAAATCTGAGTTCTTATGGAAATTTCTAATTTTTCTTATTATTTTTACAAAACTGAATAATGTTAAGTATGTTAAGTTCTTGTTAATCTGTTTATCCAATTTCATGCTTCATTAGCTGAAATATATATTGTAGAATGTTGTATATTCTCCTGACTGCCTGCAAAAAATGTGTTCCTTCCGAAATGCCCACAGCCAGCTTGAATTCCTCTTCCTCTGGCAGTAGTTCCTACTTTCTGTTGGTATTGCTATGATTCCTCTGTGCCTGCCTTTAGGCTTGTGTGTGTTCCAGTGAATTCTTCATTCTTTTCATGTTTCCTTTTTTTTTTTTTTTTTTTGGGGTACGCGGGGCTCTCCCTTTTGTGGCCTCTCCCGTTGCGGAGCACAGGCTCCGGACGCGCAGGCACAGGCCTAGCCGCTCCGCGGCATGTGGGATCTTCCCGGACCGGGGCATGAACCCGTGTCCCCTGCATCCGCAGGGCAGGCCCAGCGGACATGGCTAACGGGCCCAGCCGCTCCGCGGCTTTTGGGATCTTCCCGGACCGGGGCACGAACCTGTGTCCCCTGCATTGGCAGGCGGACTCCCAACCACGGCACCACCAGGGAAGCCCCATCTGTTTCCTTTTAAAGCTGTTTTAAGGTTCATTGCTCCTTAACCTATTTGGCCTCGCAGCTCTTCCAGGCCAATCTAATTCCCCAACTGGGGCTTATGCTATGCTGTCAACAACTTTTTGTTTTTCTTTCACCAACTTTTGGTGACTCCTTGATCACATTCAGGGTGCAAAAATGCTAGAAGTGAACAGTCAACCAATCCACAACCCCTACAAGCAGCACACATGACAGAACCTATTTGGAATCCTTTTCCATGATGTACTAGCTAATGCAGCTAAACTCTGTAGCATCCATTCACCCTCTGGAAGAAACCGAAATAGCAACACAAGACGGGGTCAAGGATTAACTGATGCTAATAGAAATGTTCACAGTGATAGTCCAGACAAAACAGGGCATCCCAACTGATGAAGGCCTGCATATCAATCATTACAACGGTATGGGGAGGTATGCTTTCCTGGGAAGGAAAAAAAACCCTTTTGTTTGTAATGGAGCTTAATAGTCCACATCTTGTCTGCTAGTTGCATTGACTGTGGTAGGAATTACATACCACAAGGAGAGTTTATAATGGCAGCGTGAACCACAAATATGTTTATTCCACGTCTAAGTCAATAAGCTCAATGCGGTACTTCGTGGCTCTTCATCTTTTTCCACATTATATTAGGCTGATCCTTTGAGCAGGAGTTTTAATGCATTGTAAACCTATTTGGCGGCCAGCTTTAAAAGCATTTAATAAAAGGAACATAGAGGAAACATCATCAATGAGCAAGGTTGGCCTTAACGATTCCTTTACCTGTTTGTTATTATCTCCTGCTTCCTAGAGATGATGGGTCAGCAGTTCTACAAGCTGAAAAAAAACCTGAGACTTTTAGGAGCCAAAGGCCCTTCATCCCTGCAGGATAATGCAGCCTACTAGCCTTCCATAATGGGCAGGTTGTGGTTTATGCTGTTTCTTTGAAGGGACTTTCTGGAAGGAATTTTATGGCTCACACAGGCTTTGTGTGAGCATTAAGCAATCTGTAGCATGTGTGGGAAGAGAAAGCACTTGCCCTGAAAGCTGCGACTTCAATTTTCCTTCCTACTTGCTGCCCAGGAGTCTCCATTAGACCCAATACCTCTTTGGAGAAAGCACTGGAAAAGCAGTAGACCACATTCATTCATGGGACATATAACTCAGGCGTTCTTGGGGGAAAGCCTGAACTTCCCTGCTCACTAAATCACTGAGGTGGAGAGATCTAACCTGAATAGAAGAGTTTAGGAAGACTATGTCTGCTTCCTGAATAGGGGCTAGCCTTGCTTTGAGGGTATCTGGGGAGGTGATGCTCATTGCCATCTTTGTTCTTAGTTGACCCAGTCTTTCCCTTTGGTAAACACACATTTCTCCAGACAGAAGCATTATGTTGACTTCCACTGGAAAGATCTACAAGCAAAGGTGAAGCAGAAATATGCAGCAAATGAAAATAGAACCCGTGGGATAACCTGCCACTTCGCAGAAGTAAATATGACAAACTTCGACCCACGGGAAACCATTTTATGGCAGAGAGTTTGTCCTTTCAAAGAAAGGACTGGGCATTTTGTTTTTCAAAATGAAACCTTAGATAAGTGAAACTATTGCCAGATGGCTGGTGGAAATGATTTTATCCATAGGAACTTCATGGGGCTCTCTCGTGGAAAGAAAAATTAACCTTCAATAAATAAAAACACTTTAAGTTTCATGTTGGTAAAATTAGTCTTACATTTGAGTTCTCATCAAGGACTAATATATATATAACACTTGAAGTTTTTCCATTAAACCGTTTTTGAGTTATGAGTGACGAAAAAAAAAAATGTTTGAACAAACTGAAGGAAAAAAATGAAAAGACAGAGCTCTCATGTCCCTGAGCTGGAAAGTATGTTATTTACATCTCTGACAATTCTCTAAGCATCGTCCTCCACCCCCACGTAGCTATGGGCACGTGCCATTATTTACAAGAAAACCTTTTACCTTCAGCACTTACTTTAACTCAACAAATATGTGTACCTACTAAGGGCAAAATTGTATATGAAGCACACAAAACATGTGACTGTGATACAGCATTTGGATTTTTTCTTCAGAAAAGAGCAAGGTTTATGTGAAGAGGAGTAATGACTATTTAAATGTTGGAAATGTCAAATTCGAAATGTCTGCAAAGGAAGGAGGACGTTTGTCAGGCAGCTGGGAATTTGGTCAGGAAACAGGTGAAATTGGGTACATTGGGGTGGTAGTCTTACATGTCACATGATATAATACATTTCCAGTGGAAAATTATTAAATTAATTTAATTTTTACACATATTTAAAATCTTCTGAGTTGACGGTATACAGCATGATTGTTTGATTTCACATATATTGCCAAATGATGACCACAATAGGCTTAGTTAACATCCATCATCTCATATAGATGAAAGAAAAAGGAAAGACAAAAATCTCCGTGTGATGAGAGCTCTTAGGATCTACTCTCTTAACAACTTCCCTAGGTATCACACAGCAGTGTTAGCTATGGTTGTCATGGTGTACATTACATCCCTAGCACGTATTTACCTTATAACTGGAAGTTTGCACCTTTTGACCACCTGCCTCTAATTTCCCCTTCCTCTTCCCCCACCTCTGGTAACCACAGATCTGATTTCTTTTTCTGTGAGTTTGGTGTGGATTGTTTGTTTTGTTTTTGACTCCATGTATAAGTGAGATCATACAGTATTTGTCTTTCTTTGTCTGACTTATTTCACTTAGTATAATGGCGTCAAGGTCCATCCATGTTGTCACTATGGTAGGATTTCCTCTTTCTTAATGACTGAATTTTATATATATATATATATATATATATATATATATATATATATATATATCTCACAACTTCTTTATTTCTTTATTTAGATTGTTTCTATGTCTTGGCAATTGCAAATAATGCCTCTATGAATGTGGGGATGCAGATATCTTTTTGAGATAGTGCTTTTGTTTCCTTTGCATATATTCCCAGAAGTTGAATTGCTGGATCTTATGGTAGTAAATACACTTTCCTTTGAAGCATTTCACAGTGAATATGTTCAGTTCTCCCCACTGCCAGCCAGCTAAGTGAAGGTCTCAGGGAACTACATTAACTCTTTGAGGCTACCTACCCAGGACCATGAGGAATGATGTTGGGTCCAATTACATGGTAGCGCCTGGGAAGGAGGGGAGGGCGGAGTGGGGAGCTGGGCTATAAAACTGTTAAGGGAGAATTTTCTAAAGAGTTGGTAAATATCAGAGAATTTTCACATAAAGAGTAAAAACACTTCAAACAAGAAAAAACGGCAGCAGGGCTTCCCTGGTGGTGCAGTGGTTGAGAGTCCGCCTGCCGATGCAGGGG
>NW_006799885.1:1292123-1294856 GCF_000442215.2 Lipotes vexillifer
AAAAAAAAAAAAAAAAAAAAAAAGGCAGCAAAGTCAGAATTGGTTACTAACCCACTTAAAATTTATCATATTTTTTTTTAATCCTTAAAAATATCTCCCCTCTGAAATTTAGTCAGAAGTCATTTCTAACGTTGGGAATTGTGCTAAAGTCCAAACAACTCAGACAGGATTTGCTACTATCCTGAAATGTTAACTGTCAGCCTATATCAAAGTTTTGGTGTCCCATTCATTCATTCACCCTTTTATTATTTAAGTTTTTTTCATGCACAATTACTGATATCATTTTCCTAAGGCAGAAGCCCTACACAAAATGCCCATTAGGCTGTAAAACACTTTTCTTAAGGGAAAAAAACAGAGCTGATATCAAGCAAAATCCTTCAGAGACATTTGAATGAATCTGGTTCTGGTATGTACTTTAGCCAGTAATTTATTTTTCATTTAAATAAATGCCTTAGTTTCTCCTTTTATAAAAATGAAGTAACACTGTACACCTGAAACTAACACAACACTGTAAATCAACTATACTCCAATAAAAATTACCAAAATAAAAAGCCAAACAATAAAAAGAAGTAACTCTAGGCAGAAGAAAGATTTGTATTTGCTTTAGAGGCTTAGCTAGCTGATGCATTGCTACAAGCTGGAGCTACTGATGCTAACAGATAACACTGGACGTCATGTCCTCCACAAATTATCTCGCATCAAACCAGACCTTAGAAGAGACAAAATGGGAGCATCTTGTTCCAATAAGGAGTGATCCATCATACTGCTTCTGGTAAATTCAATTTATCAGTAAGAGGTTAGTTTGTGTCGCACCAAATATCAAGGTGATGGATTAAAAGTGTTTTTCACTTTTCATAACTTTGGCATCTTATTGTCTGCTTGCCATATAGCTCTGCATTCAGATCATGGGCAGTAGAGTCAGACAGACCCGGGATTGAAGCCCAGTCCCACTATTAATTGCTACCTCACTTTGGCAAGTTAGTTCACCTCTCTGACCCTCAGTATCTGTAAAACGAGGATTTATAATAATTCCCACCTCAAGAGTTATTATGAGAATTAAAGGAGGCAATACATGAAAGGCTTTGAACAGTGTCTGGAGAGTAATAGACATTCTCTCTATATTTTTAGTTTGAGTGTTAGTAATCTGATTCGAATGTACAAAGTTCACACAACTTGAAAAAATTAAAGACAAAAATGATTATGATAATTATAATTACCTTGTCCCTGAGTGTTTGGGGGTGGAAGACGGTACAAAATCCCTCTCTTTTTCCCTCTCTCCTCCTTCTTTTTAAAGAGGCTATTTCATTCTCTCCCTTTTTTACTCTGTCAGAGCACTCACCTGCTAAGGACCCTTTTTCCCTCCTCAGAGCACATACCAAGTCAGATCCCCAATAGCCTTTGAACTCTTGTAGAAGTCATACAGCCAAGCGAGGCAGCAAAGACTAGACTTTTGCTACGTCAATTACGATATTTTGGCAACATGATATCTTGGCATCCCTTTTTCATTACACTGCTGGCAATGGGCTGACAAAATGAAGTTATACAGGAAAAGCATAAAAGCCTGGAATGCAAATTGATTTAGTCTCGAGTTCTTGGGATGGAAAGAGTTGCTTTGCAAGATGTCTCCCATGGAAGGAAAATAGTTCTGCTGGATTTCAATTTGGGTACCAGGGAACATGGTCTGGTAGTGTTCCACGCTACTGAGGACCAAAGCAAAATTCTTTCCTTGAACCTACTTGGAATTATACATTTGGTTTCTGTTGAAACTCATAATGGAAACTGAAGTTCACACAAAGATGGATACAGTTTAGAGTGGATCTGAATTTAGACAATTACACTTTTAAAGAACCATTTGTTAAGTCGTAGGATTTTTAGAAACAAAAGTAGCATTTGAAGGTATAAAGATTTGACTGGAACTATTTAAAACAATAAGCCAGTATTCATATATACTAGTGTCATTCATTTTTTAGTGAGAAAATGATTATTGTCTCATGAATTGTAGCTTTCTTGTCTGGCCCTAAATAATGCAACTTTAGTGAGGAAAATCTGGGCTCTAAGACACAGCACAAACAGTTACAAATAGAGCAGTTAAATTACTCTAGTCCTTAGTAGCAGAAGTTTTCATTATAAATACAGATATTAAAAGGTTCATCATTCGTATATGTCCATGCTCTAATCTGATTCTTAACAAACATAGAAATGAACCCTTCCATATGTGGGTGAAGGTGTTTTCTTTTCTTTCTTTTCAATTTTTCTAGAGATACAAAAAGCCTCTTTCTCGTGGACCAATACCCTTTTAGCATATTCCCTGATCTTTCAGGGTAAAGATGGAGACAGGAGTGAATCCCACTCCTGTATAGCATCTGTTTCTGGTTTTTAATTGCACAAATCCTATGTGAATATATAATTTTTGTAGGAAAATTAAAACAATACAGATTAATTCCCACCAGGCTTTTTCACTGGAGCTTCAGCCAAAAAAACTTTGGATTTCTTGTTTGAGGAAATCTTCCTGGTCATAGAGCATGCTGAATATGTTTGAAGAGTAGCTTGGACAGTAACTCTTCTGTACACAGACTCTTGGTAAGCTCCCTGTTTTCTGGCCTATGTCTCGTGGTTGCCCTCTATAACAACTGGTGATTAAAGTCCTGAGCCTACCCAAGATTATTATCCAGAGTTCTCTAATGTGGTTCCCAAACTAGCAACATCAGTACCACTTGAGAACTTATCAGGAAT
>NW_006799885.1:1294914-1300343 GCF_000442215.2 Lipotes vexillifer
AGGAATGCCAATTCTCTGGCTCTGAATTCTCTGACCCACTGAATCAGAAACTGTGGGATGAGGGACTAGCAATCTGCATTTTAGCAAGCATGACAGGCGATTCTGATGCCTGCTGGCATACAGGCACCACAGATTTGAAGCAAATTGGCTCCCTTGGAGGACAGCTCTGCTGTCTATGCTCTAGGCTCTGGTTTCTCTGCCCTGCTGCACTGATAACCACCCTTCCACCTGCTCTCAAGCTTTCTAATACGTGTTAGAAAGTCTATGGTCTATACCATAGGGGACCACAGATTTTCTAATACATGTCAGAAAGTCTATGGTCCCTTAATGACCTCATTCCTATTCTCTTTATTTGTGTGTTCTTATAGCATTTTAATTTCTTTTCTACCATATCTATTCATTGTAGTTTGGCCATGTTTAGAATTTGCAGTTCAAAATCATTTTCTTCCTGAACTCTGATGTCCCTAGGTTGCATATTTTATTCATTTTGTTTGACTCTGAGTGGGACTGTACATATAAATATTCATTCTTGAGGATTTATTAATTTTTACCATCATAATTTCATTTCCTATATTGTTAATTACTTAACAGAAATTATTTTTGTTTTGTAAATGCCCTAATGAGATTATCTTGTCCTGATAAAGATATTAATAATACTTATGCAGCGTACTTATGTTTGTTTTGTTAATTTGATTTTCTCAGCTGTTAAACACTCTTGTTGCTTGTTGAAATTGGTACCTTTTGATTCAAGTTTCCATGCTGGCTCATCTATGAATGCAATTTCTATTTAGAGCAATCGACTACAGTCTTGTTTTGAATGGGAAGGGAGGAGAGAGGAAGGAGACACCATGTGACAACAGCTGATTTTCTGGATGTGAATTCACACCTGTTCCTCCTGGATCTACAAGATGCCTGGAGCACCGCCTACCTCCCAAGTTCACGCACCCACACCCTCTGTCCTGTCTGGGGGCAGATGGTTTCTCTCCATATTATCCTCGTTACCACACTCTGAGCCTGTTAAGGCACATTCTTCTCACTCTAAATTTGGGGGAAACTGAAGCACAGTGGAGTAAAGTGATTTGTTCTTGCGTTCCACTAAGCAGTGATGCAGCCAAGATCAAAAGGAATCTCCAGACTCCTGTCTGGGTCTAAAGCTATTTCCTGGATCACGCCAAGCAGATCTTTTGTCTTGGCCTGAGTTGAATAACTGCCATTAAATGACTGACCAACTGGAGAAAAGAGTGTTAAAGTGTAAAAGCATCTCATTGGAGTGGGGGGCAAAACTGACTATTCTTTAAAACAAGAAAAAATGGGGAGTTCCCTGGTGGTCTAGTGGTTAGGATTCGACGCTTTCATTGCCGTGGCCTGGGTTCAATCCCTGGTTGGGGAACTGAGATCCCATAAGCCACACAATGCGACGCTGCCAAAAAAAGAAAAAAATGTATTTTTTTTCCCATAAAGCGATATTGGACTGAAAGAATCACAGAAAGCAACATTTTTCAGGGTAAACGTTATTGTCAGTGGCCACTCAGGTTAGCCAAGGTGCTCTCTTCTGCTTCTGCCAGTTCTGCTGCCATCATCACCACGCACTTTGAGCAATTTGGGCCTCTGATCTGACCAAGGATATAGCTAAGCTGTAAAAATTTGATGGAATCCTCACTGAGCTGAGGCACTGGTGTGGAAGGTGACCCAACACAAGCAATTGCTCAGTGACGCCGTGTTGTAAAAGGGAATTCTGCACGTCTGGGCATACATGCTAGAAAGACAGTATAGTTTGGTCAGAATATCTATGTCATCTCAGAAATTGTAAGAATAACAACTCCAACTGGAATTTTAGGCCAAGTGTTAAGTAGTAGACTAATTCTTAAGTGCTGAGCTATTTTAGGATGATAGGACCATGGGATGATGATTTTATTTTAAAGGTTCTTTATGATTTCCAGACATCAAATAATAATGTTGTATCAGATAGCTCTGGCTGCATAACAAACTACCCTAAAACTTATTGGCATAAACACAAATAAACTATTTCATTCACAGATATGCAGTTAGCAGTTTGGGCTACTTTGACTGATTTGACCTGAGTTCTCTTTTGTGTCTGCAGTCAGATGTGAGATCAGCAGAGGCAGGCTGGTCTTGAACAGGGACACCTCAATGTCCTCCCTATATCAAGGAGTGAATTTACACTGTTGCTATCATGATTTTAGGATGCGTTCGTTGTTGAGGATGAACCATGAATCCTCTCCTTGTATTGTTAAAAATACACTTGTAATTATTCAGCTTAAAAAATTCACTAAAGAAAATAACGTATTGGTTTATTTGAGGTCTCCAGTCCTTGAGTTCTAGGAATGGAAATATTTTATTTTCCAGTCATTTCTATCAGTTGTGCTGCCAGCTCTCTTCCCGTTAACAATCTCTCAACCCAATCTCATGGCTTTGCTGTCATCTTGTTATTCACATGTGGTCCAGACCAACCTCCCGTTAGAGTCAAGGCTTTTCCCCTGAGATGCATGAAGTTTGCTCAACCTTTGGTTGTGTCAGTGCGGGGAAGAGGGAGGGAGATCTGTCTCCCAACATGCATGGCAAATAAGCTGTCCTCTTCTTTGTTGGCCCAAACTACTCTTCCTTGATGCGAGCGACCACACTTCAGCAGTGCAAAATTTCCTGTTGCTTTTCTGTGGCCAGCTTCCTTCGTCAAGCTGTGATCTCTGAAGTAGAAGTGGGTAGGAAGACGTCCCAAGACCCTGCTGGCACTGGACTCAACTCCAAGGGATTTCCTTTAGAAATCTGAATGCATCTTCAAAAGTCAAGCATCACCTGGCCACCCTATCACATCCCAGCCTGTTGTGGTCCCCAGCAAGCTCAGTGCCGCCCCTCCCCACTTCCTCTCTACTCTGCATCCTTTCCCAGCCCATTCATGGGAACACTGAAATAAGAGATCCAATTCATGCCTCCTCCATCCGGCTTTATCATCCCACCATCTTTCCTCAGTGCACCAGCCCCCGAACACCAGAGCAAGCCAGCAAGCCCTGTTACTTAGGAGACATCACGTGGGGAAGAGTGTCTATTTCTTGCTAACACCTACAAACATTATGAGGAAGTCTTTTATCTCCCAATCCCTTTGGCTTCAGAGGAGAAACCAGTAAGTGCCTGCTTCTCTTTCCTTTTGGGAAGTCACAGGAGGTCAAGGCCTCTAAAGGTTATCTCCTGGCCCTTTTCCAGTTTTCTTTATATAAAGAGAGGCTACGCAGACAGTGGGATGAGAAAGGCTGGACAAAGTGTTTATCTCTGATTCTGCTGAAATGGTACCTTTCAGCAAGCCCTTCAGGAGGGTGATTGGCACCCCAGCCTGAAGTTCTCTCTGAATTTAGAATGCAGAACACACAGTGGCTTTTGCTCTCAGCTGTGAGTTCTAGGAGCCAATACTGGGAAGTTAAAAAAGATCACACAAGGTGTTTTACACTATCATGCTATACTGATAAGCCTGTAATTACAGGTAAACATTAAAAGAAGAGTCCCAGTTGCAATTTCATTGTCATTGTAAATGGAAATCTCTTACTTCAACACCTGTGGCCCATTTTGCTTCATCCTTTTTGTAGGCCACTCTTCTTTTTTTTTTTTTTTTTTTCAAGTCAAAACAATTTATTGTAAGAGTTTAAGAGTGTCTTTACAGGCATCGATTAGTTTAAATATCACCGCTCATTCCCTTCCCTTCAGCACCAAGAAAATTGATGTGATGGGCTGTCTTAAGTTGGTTTTCTCTATCAGTCTTTTATCTGACAAGACACCTCTGGCAAAGTAATGACAAAAGCTCATCAATATGCTCCTTTCCATCTGCCTGACACTGAAATCAATGGACTGCAGAAGTCCCTCTATCAGCATTGTCGGAAATGATCACCGTGCTGGACAGAGCCTGCTCCCTGATTTCTCTGAGCACTCATTCGTTCCTGAAAGCTTTCTCTTGGCTGTTACAACAATGACCCTGCTTAGAGGTCAGAGACAGAGATGCTGTACAATCAAAGGGTGCTCAGTAAGTCTGGGAAGGGGAGACTGTCTCAGAGTGTGAGACGATATAATGGTCTGCAGAGCTGGCCCCTGGGAGGAAGCACATTCTCCATCTGTGGGACATGTGACCTGCAGGATCTGTGTTTGTGGGCCTGGAAGCCCTAATTTGTCATAAGTGACAGCTGGGATTAGAGGGTTACACTCAGCCCCAAGGAAAGGATTTACCCAAGCAAAAGTGGTTGGATGGGCATCATTGATTTTCCGAAGAAAATTTAAAGAATTCATCAAAAAAATTAAAATAATAAAATATAGATATGATCCTATAAATATTCTGTTATGATTAGTTGATGATAATAATTCAGTAGACAAAAATAATTTGCCAGGTATCTTTGAACATATTGAGATAATTTTCGTTTCTCGGTGATAACAGGAATTATCACGTAGAACACTGAGTTCCACTAGCCATCGGGAACCTCAAGAATTAGGCTTCCCTGACTTGAAAGCTGCTGGGCTTGTCCTTATTCTGAAAGAATAATGTTCTGGGAATCCACAGCCTTCGCTTGGAACTCTAACCTACAGTAGAGGAAAGACTGAAGAGCGTTGATTTCAGGGAGTGACGTCCAAATTATTCTGACTGGTGAATATCTACATCATCAGGGCAGTTGAAGATACAAAAAAATCATGTCCTAAAAGGCAAGAAGTCTCTCCCCCCCACCGCCAAAACTAAATTTTACCTATTTAGAGGGAACTTTCTTTTGTTCCACATACTGGCCGGCAGTTATATACTTTTTTCCCCAGAAAACAATTGCTCATTCTAAAGTAGCAATGTTGACTCCTTTGAAGTAATTTTCCCCTCCGTTCCTTGTCCCCACTGATGGTGAAATCCCACAGGCACTGACAATATAGTTCAAATCCTGGGAAGCTGTAAAGGTACACTGGTAAGTAATACATTCAGTGACAACTGTCAAGAATTCCTCTGAGGAGGTAGGTAGTGTGTACTTCAGTGACATCTTGCTAATGGGGTGGCCAAAAAAAAAAAAAACGCAAACTAAAATTGCCTGAAAAGAGGAGGTGTGGGTGCTTAAGGGAAAACCTGCAGGAACACTGATCATGATGCCAGCGGCCAGGGTACGTCCTTAGAGGTAAATATCCTGTAAGAGCCCAAAAAGCATAGTCAAAACATGGCTAAAAATCCCAAAGGATGGGGCTTCCCTGGTGGCGCAGTGGTTGAGAGTCCGCCTGCCGATGCAGGGGACACGGCTTCGTGACCCGGTCCGGGAAGATCCTGCGTGCCGCGGAGCGGCTGGGCCCGTGAGCCATGGCCGCTGGGCCTGCGTGTCCGGAGTCTGTGCTCCGCAACGGGAGAGGCCACAACAGTGAGAGGCCTGCGTACCGCAAAAAAAGAAAAAAAAAAATCCCAAAAGATG
>NW_006799885.1:1300353-1307695 GCF_000442215.2 Lipotes vexillifer
AAACTACAGTACATATAGGTCTAAGGAGAGGAGCAAGACCTCAAAGGAGTCCAGTGGTCAGAGAGTTAAAGAAATTAGAATTAAGTCAGGAAATGGAGTAGAAGACGAGTTCACTGTTTCTGAGATTACGGACAAGGGATTCACCTCAAGGCAACAGTGAAAGGAGAATAAAAATTAGGCGGAATTTAGTGTTAGCCGATACATCAAGTAGGCATTACTTTCTACTTCTGGCTCAGAGGAGAATAACCAAGAATTCAATGACCTGAAAGCCTTGATGTTGCCTCCAAGACTGTGTAAATTACTCCTAGAAAATAATTTTGATGTGACACAAAAATGTTTATTGTCCCCCAAAGCCACTGCTTTGCTAACAGCCAGGGCTGGCTTCATTGGCAGCACCACAAGGCCCCACGTTTAGAAGGGCCCTGCACTTGGTTTAACACTCTGTTGTCAAGTGGTGCATCTTGAAATTCTCCATAGTTTTCAACAAAGGGCTCCACATTTTTATTTCACACTGAGCTCCACAGATTCCCCCAAACATTCTCCGCCCTCCAGGTGGCCCAGTCCTCCGGGAGAGTCTGGGCCCCTCTGTAGCATAGAGGACATTTTTATCCATCTGAGCCGTACACTTTAGTCTCACTCCAATTGCCAGGAAGTTGGTTTGGATCTAGATAGAAGATGCCATTCAAACAGATGAGAACCAAGGAGAGGTAAGCTGGGAAGTTCCTGGAAAACCTTTCCTCAAACTTAAAAAGGGACGGTGGAGGAACGTTCCTTTTGCTCTGATCTCAGGATATTGATGAGTGAGTCTACCAGAGTATATCCTGAATCTGACCACTTCTCCTTCCCCCCTCTGTTATAACCCAGTCACCTCTCACCTGGCCTGCTTCAACAGCCTATAAGCACCCTCTGTATTTCCCCTCTCACCCCTTCACAGTTAATTCTCCATGAAGCAGGAAGAATCTATCCTTTACCAACATACATCATGTCACCTACCTGCTCAAAACTCTCCCCAAACTTCCCACTTTCTGATAAAATTCAATATTCTAACCACGGCCCGTCAAGCCCTTACGATCTGACATTTGCCTACCTTGGTGATCTCACGTCCTATAAATCCTCTCCCTACTCACGACTTTCCAGCCACACTGGCCTCCTGTTATCACTGAGAAATTCCTGTTATCACTGAGAAATGAGAGACATCGCTGTCTCTCAAACATGTTAACCATGCTCCTACCCTAGAGGCACTTACTTGGAAACACTTTCCTGAGAAGTTCCCATATACACTCCCTTCCTTCATTCAAGTCTTTCCTTGTAGTCAAGGAAAACTCCCTGGACAATCATTTACAAAGTAGCCCCTCCAATATCCTGTATTACCGAGCCCAGCTTCATTGCTCTTCACTATTCAACTACTTGAAATATATATTTATTCCCTCACCCCCACTTCTTTTTGGTCTCAGTTCCCATTAGAATGTAAACTTGATAAAAGCACAGAAACTTATCTGATTATATAGTAGGACATCTATCTGGAAACTTACGGGCAACTTATTCCACTGGGTCCACATAGTCCTACCATATCCCCAGTACCTAGAACCTTCGCACCAATATTCACTTGACAACTAGCTGTGGAATAAATGAATATACATTATGCCTAGAGCTGCTACAACCATCCTGTGATGCTAAAGGAATTTCTTGACTTGTGATGGAAGGTGGTACAGAAAGAACTCAGATTCGCTGTGACATCCCTGAGCTGTGGAATCCATCAATCAAGCACAGCCTACCTCCTTCTTGTCATGTGAGACAGTAAGATGTTTAAGTCACTTTAATTTGAATTTGCTGCTTACTCACAGCAAAAAGTATCCTAACTGATGCATAATTCTAACCTTCTAGAAAATTTTGACGTTTAAAATCCTGGAATAGATCATTCAAGAACATTTTTTTCTTTCCATTTCTCATATAATCTGGATAAATTCAGCTAAATGGTTTATAACTTTTAGGATTAACTTGACGGTACTAATCAGATCACTTACCTACCATAACCCATTATTATAGGCATCTGAGTTCTCCCATTGAGATAATGATGCCAAGACAATTTTCTAATGCAACCAGGCAAAATTGAATTATAAAATTTACAGTAATGGAAAGGAAGAAATCAACAACACCAAAACACACACACAAAACAAAAAACACCCCAAACCTTGCCTTTCAGACTGCTTGTTTTCAAACATCTTTCAGATAAAAGTGTTTGCAACTTCTTAGAAACGTTCAAGTAGAAAATGCTTCTGGAGGTTGACTATGTAAGAAAAAGAATGTATTACAGAGAGTCTGCTAAAGTCTACACCACAGACATATTGCATCCTTGAGAAATATCTACCATATTCTCAAAGATATTGAGTTAATCTTCCAGAAGGAAATCTTTCAATTCCCAATATTTCCCTATGAATTCATTGTTAATAAGTGTGACTATATTATTACCAATTGGAATTAGTTCATTTATGTATTGAACGCTTACTTTGTGTCAGACTTACAGGCACTAGGGAGGTGTATGTGAATAAGATATAGCTCCTATTCTCAAGGGGTTTAGCTTAGAGAGAAAGGCCTCTTGAAAGCCTTTACACTAGTATGCATCACAACAGGCACTGAGATATTTTTTCCAGCTCAGAGGCCTATGAAGTCAATTGCAAACTTCCTCATCTACACTCGAGCTTTGGCTGGTGAACTGCAGTCCCAGAATCTGCCAAAAGAGAGCACCAGTCACACGGTAACCTAGGACTCTTTATGTAAATGGTGCCACCTGACGTCAGGCAGTGCCCAGCCTGCATGCCCTGGGATAGGCCCCAGTCCATTCTCGACTGTCCTTAACCTCACCACCGGAGATACATTTAGAAACATATGGCCAGCTTATTCCACTGACTCTCACATGATTGCCATTCCTGATCAGAGGCTAAAATGAAAGTCTCTCTAGCCCTCTTTCCTCTCCCTTAGTCTTTTCCAATACTGCTCATGTTATGGGTTGAATTGTGACAACCCTCCCCCCACAAAAATAAAAGATACATAGACAGCCTAACTCCCAGCACCTCAGAATGTGACCTTATTTGGAAACAGGGTCATTGTTGATGTACTCGTAAGATGAGGTCATCCTGGAATAGAGTGGGTCCCTAATTCAATATAGTGTTTTCATAAAAAGATCACAAGAGACAGAGACACAGGGAGACCTCCATGTGAAGGTGAAGGAGATTAGGGAGAGGCATCTACAAACCAAAGAACGCCAACAATGGCCAGCAAGCCACCAGAAGCTAGGAAAGAGGCCTGAGACAGATTCTCCCTCATAGCCTTCAGAAGGAACCAACCCTGCCGACACCTTGATCTTGGACTTCCAGTCTCTAGAAGTGGGAGACAATAAATGTCTGTTGTTCAAGCCATCGAGTTTATAGTATTGAGTTATGCAGCCCTAGAAAACTAATACAGCCCATCTGTTGCTCTTATTCTCGTAAAAACCGTTAGCTGTGACCTCTGGAACCTCCACTCCATGCTACATAAACTTCCCAACATCTTTGTTTTCTTCACCAAATAATTTCTCAACTTCTGGCACTCCCTTGAGGATAGTGTTATCCATGTGGTTTTTCTGAATACTAGTCATCAAGTACTAAGCTGGTATTCCTGGCTCCCTGTTGTTATTTCCAGGGAGTTACTCCCCCAATAGGTTGTAAAATTCCTTCTTGCTCTGCAGTTGAAGCCATTGGATATCCTCTAATCCCTCTCATCACTGTGATCTTCCAACCATTCCAACATATTCATGGATACATTTGATACCTGCTTCAAACTCTTCATCTTTACCTCAAGTCTTGTCATCATCTCAGGCATCTTTGATGGTCACATGAATAAGCCACCAAACTCCTCAGTCCAATGACTCATTGCTCTCTTCAGACCCAATGGTTACTGTCCTCTGCTTCATTCACTGACATCTTAGGCACCTTGTCTCACCCGGATCTGCTCTACATAAAAAACCCTTAGATTCCAATATTCTACTCTCTAGCCACAACCTCCTGTCCATCATCATTTTTCTCATGGTCTCTTTTCTGCTAAACTTTGTTCTTTTGGCTCCATAGAGATCTCTAAGCTCTCAGTGTCTCAACATTCTCCCAGGTGATTAGACACTTCCTGGCTTTACTTTCTTTCTAGACCAGACCTCTTTGTTGATCACCAACAATTTCAGTAAAGTAGAAAAGTATAGATGGTTTTGGAGATATATCATCAAAGGCGTGTGTGTGTGTGTGTGTGTGTGTGTGTGTGTGTGTGTGTGTGTGTGTGTCAGAGAAAGAGAATGAGGAAGAGATAGAGGCAAAGGCATAAAGAGAGACAGAGACAGAAAGAGAAAGAGACAGAGAGAAGGAGAGAGAAACCTGGTAGAATGCTAATGCCTAGGATAATTGGGCCACTCTAATTCTTTTCAATTTATTTCAGAACATCGTAGTTACTTACCTCACTTAAAATTTTGGTTATATCACTCATTTGCTTGTAGTTCTTCAATTGTCCCCCATCAGTTATAGAACTGAGTTCAAGCTCCTTAGACTGGCTTCCTGGGCTGGTAATAATTTGATTTTGTCTACCTTCTAGAATCATTTCCCAGTACTTCCTACCTCTCACATCATGCAATTTGGAGGCATTCTCCTTTTGCATGTGCTTCTGCCTACAGTCTTATTTTCTCTTCCTTATGTAATCCCTTAAGGAGATCCCTCTCACCCCCATCTTCTGGTGAACTCCTAAGCATCCTTCAAAACTCACTAAAAACCTGCTATCACTTTTATATACTTCATAGCTTCCTGTGGATGGAATTTCTGAGTCCTGTCTCTAAGGCACTTTTTTACTGTGTGCATATTTCTACAATTGCACTATTTTTTATTTTCACTTTCCCCATGAATCTTCAAGACAGTGCAGAGTTTTTCAACCTCAGCACAGTTGAAGAATTCTAAATTCCAGGACAATCTCTCCAAGTTGTGACAACCAAAAACATCTCCCAGATGTTGCCAAATGTCCCCCAGGAGCACAAAATCACCCCCAGTTATAGTATAAACCACTCCAGGTTGTGCCTTGTCTTTTTCACCTTGTTAAGCTCAGAAACTAGCAGAGTTCCTGGCTCATAACCTACACTCAGCCAGTGTTTAATGAATTGATCTGAACCACAGAAAGTACGACACTGCTCCTGCAAAATGCCACAGACTGCCCAGGCGGTGTCAATAGCATTCTTTCAGTTATTTCTAAATAAAGATATCTTCCAGTTAAACATGATGTTTCACTACTAAGAAGGACAAAGGCATTCTGAGTTTTCTTTCTAAAAGCAAAGGGCATATCTGAAAAAGTTTTCCGAGCCCTGGAGCCCAAGGCTATTTTTGACTGTGTAGCTCTTGAAGCTTCCTGGGCTCCCTCTCCGCCCATCTGCTTCCTTACCCTCTTGAATCCCTTTCTGCCCATCCCCCCCTCCCCAGCGGTTTCATTCAGCATCCTCACACAGCGCTAGTATACAGCCCAGTGGTAGGTACCTGGCTGCAGCTGCTCAGAACCAAAGCCCAGCAAAGGTGAAGGGCTCAGTGGCTGACCGCCAAGTCCATTGTCTGTCTACTTCCTGGGCCAGGGCACCTGGTTCCTGTTTACTGGGCTTTTATCTGCATTTATCTTTGCAACCAAATGAATTTAAATTATGTGTTTATCCTTTACTACTGAGGCGGCCTAAATCCCCTTTCTATCTTCATATGACTTCCTAGTACAGCCCATTTTCTTCTCTAAGAGAGGGCTATAAATACTGTGAGACGGGAAATGGACCATTTCTAGGAAAGACATGAGAGCCCAGCTGGGCGTGTGGAGGAAAGGCTCAGACTTCCCAGCATCACAGGGTAGGACTCCAAGAGGATATTTTATATTTTAAAAAGAAGGTAACTCATGGCTTTTCTCCCACCTCCCAAATGGCAGGCCTTGTGTTCTTCTGTTTGCATAATAAATTATGGAAGAGGAAAGAGACTAAGGAAAACTCAGCATGGTAAAACCAAATGGAGAATTTTTTTCCTTAAAGCAACTGTACAAATTAGAAGATGCCTGATGGACCGTTTTGACAGAGCAGTGGTATCTTCACTCAGTTGTGTCTGCTTTTTGCTTTCTCTGCCTTGGGCTTTGAGAAAATATGAAGCATTGATCTGGGGCTCTTACATTTAAAACTATTATGGCATACATCATAGGTTGGCTGTCCCACTTTCCATTCCCAACTCCCTTCTCCCTTAGGCTTCTCCCTAAGCCTCTAACTTAGAGGCTGGCAAAAGAGAATATTCATTTCCCCAGCTTCTCTTGAGGCTCACATGGGCTTGTCACCCGGTTTTGCCCAATAAGACAGAAGAATTTTGCTGGGGGAGTCTGGGGAAGTTTTTGCTTTCCTGATATAAAAGATGTGCCTTGTACTGCCCTATTCCCCTTGTTCCTGCTTGAATGTGGACATGTTCCTAGAACTGCACTCATCATTTTGAGACTGTTAAGCATCTCTTTTATCAGTAGGTAGCTCCATCATTCTGCTGTGGCAGAAAAATAAATCTGTTTCTCTAAACCTCGTACACAACTGTTCTGTCGTTTGCTGCCCAAAGCATTTATAATGAAAATAGCTGTTTATACTCGGATCAAGTCACCATGCAAACACATGTTTGTTATACCCATTCTCTTTCCCCTATGTACTGTCACCAGAAACCCATCAGGATACAGTGGGGTTAGTCCAAAAATCTACCTGGCAGTAAACATTAATGTAAGCCAACAATGATGTTCCAGAAAACAGGTTGAAAATCTAAGTCATAAGTCCTTGAACTCTTTAAGTGCTACTGTAAATGAATTAACTCACTTAGTGTTCATAAGAACACAATGAGGTAGGTATCAAGTTTACACTCACTTAAAGATGAGGCAGTGAAGACACAGAGTAACTTATTCAAGGTTACCCAACTAATAAGCAGCAGAATACTATTATCTATATGGCTCAGACTGAACCTACAGAGTATATACCCTGAAGAGTAGGTACCTTGAAGCAAAAAATATTGCCATTCTAGATAGGTTGGGAAACAGATGAATTCCCAATTTGCATCTTTGAGAGAATATCAGAGTTACTACACTTTAATATAAAACCAGCTATAAGGGGGCTTCCCTGGTGGCGCAGTGGTTGAGAGTCCGCCTGCCGATGCAGGGGACACGGGTTCGTGCTCCGGTCCGGGAAGATCCCACATGCCGTGGAGCGGCTGGGCCCGTGAGCCATGGCCGCTGAGCCTGTGCGTCCGGAGCCTGTGCTCCGCAACGGGAGAGGCCACAACAGTGAGAGGCCCGC
>NW_006799885.1:1307705-1314348 GCF_000442215.2 Lipotes vexillifer
GTGCCCTGGTCCGGGAAGATCCCACATGCCGCGGAGCGGCTGGGTCCGTGGGCCATGGCCGCTTAGCCTGCAGTTCCAGAGCCTGTGCTCCACAATGGGAGAGGCCACAACAGTGAGAGGCCCACGTACCAAAAAAAAAAAAAAAAAAAAGACAAACAAACAAAAAACAGCTATAAGGGGAAAGGTGATTCTGCCCACATCACTCAGAGAAAATGTCCATTTAAGTGAATAATATTAAGTACTGATATCAATAAGGATAACAACTAAATTTTATCATTTTATCATGGGGTTATCAGGCACTTTGCTAATTATTTTTACGGATCTTTTCACTTAAGCCTCCAAACAATACAGAGGTAGTGAGGCAGATACTCTGCTGCCAGCCCCAAAGCCATTGCTTTCCCTTCCTCCTTGCTGTCTTAGCCCCAGTATTTTTTCCTGTGTTTACCACCCCTTTGCCAAGAGCTCAGAGAAGTCTATTCTACCCCCAGTCCTACAGGAGCAGTCATGCTTGGTCTCTGTCAATAATCCCCTTTGCCAGCTATTGATTCAAGGTAGGCATATTCTACCTTGTGAAGCTATAAATCAAGAGAAATAAGAGGTAGTCTTCTCGGCATTTCTGGGAAAGATTTCCCTCACTGGTCGGAAGAGGAACTAACTAGCAGGAAATAGCCATGTCATACCGGGAATTGCAGCAGTCAAATTGGGACCATTAGTTGAGAAGTCTAAATACCAAGCCATTTGCTAAGCATGGCAGAGAAAAAGAAAGAAAGAAGCTGGGTCCTCCAGGACAGTGCTCTCTGCTGAGTAAGCCCTAAAACTGCTCTCCCTCTGGATTTCCTGTTCTATTAAATAACAGATCCTTTGCTTTTTACGGTATGCTAGATAGGTCTTATTATTATCCCCACTTTAGAGCTGAAGAAACTGAGGCATGGAATTTGGAAACCAGGATTCAAACCTAGGCAGTCTGTTTGCAGAGCATCAGGTATTTTCTTAAAAAGAAAATAAATAAAATACCATCACGTCCTAAACCTGCCAACTTCCTCTTGTTAGCCACAAAGACACCCACATTTTTTTAACACCACAGTAAGAAATGTTCTGAACTGAATTTTTCAGCTATCATCCTATTATCCACCAAGTTATATTCAGATTAGCAGACCACAAAGTGGCATTAGAAAAAACTTTGCCTTCCTCAAATTAGAGTGTGAGATCTAAAGTCTTGATGGGTTGCACATTAGATGAGACAATGGCTGTCAGAAGAAGTAGATAGGAGAAAGGTGAAAAGGAGAATTGGACAGTTTTTCCATGCCCACCTTCTGCCACATCCTTCTCTCACACTCCCCAGATCCTTCTACGCAAGGCTACTCGCCTTTCTCCGAACACGGGAAAATTTCATCACATCCCTTTGTTCAAATAGTCCTTCTGGTAGTGCCACTCTCCCCGCAGCTTGCCAGCCTAAATCTCATCCTTTCTGCAGCCCAGTTTAAAACCCCCAGCTCCCAGATCCCCCCACCTCACAGCTGGTTTCTCTCTCCATTGCATTCTAGTAGCATTTCACCTGTATCACATGTAGCCTTTTATCCTGTTGTCCTGCGTGATGTTATCTTTTATTTGGATATATAAGTCTATGCCCTGCTTCCTTGCTCAGACTATAAATGGAATTAAGGCAACACCTGTGTTTTATTCATCATTATAATCTCCAATGTCTACCAAGTTCTTTCCACTAGGAACCTCAAAGAGAGATTTGAGCTTTTTTTTTTTTTAACTTATTTGTTTTATTTATTTAGTTTTGGCTGTGTTGGGTCTTCGTTGCTGGGCGCGGGCTTTCTCTAGTTACGGCAAGTGGAGGCTACCCTTCGTGGAGGTGCACAAGCTTCTCATTGTGGTGGCTTCTCTTGTCACGGAGCATGGGTTCTAGACACGCGGGCTTCAGTAGTTGTGGCACGTGGGTTCAGTAGTTGTGGCTCACGGGCTCTAGAGCACAGGCTCAGTAGTTGTGGTACATGGGCGTTGTTGCTCGTGGCATGTGGGATCTTCCTGGACCAGGGCTCGAACCCGTGGCCCCTGCATTGGCAGGAGGATTCTTAACCACTGCACCACCAGGGAAGCCCTGAGCTTCTTAAAATATCAAAAATCAACCTCATGAATCCTCTAGCATTAGTGGAGTATCTTTATGAATACATACACAGCCTATCCTTTCTATAATGAATCATTCATTATTTTCTATTGATATTTTAAAATTGTTACATTTTTGTTTTAAATTTAGAGATACCAAAAGAGAATAATTTTCCAAAATATTATGCTGTATGAAATGAGGATTTTCAAAAGATTTTGCCAGGATTTATGCTTCCTTTTTTTCCCCCTCTTCCCAGCCCCCTCATCTCTCCATTCAGGGATTCAGAGAGAGGATACAGGTACTGGGTAGTGAATAGAGGGGGAAAATAGTCCTTTAAGGGCTGTACTAGGGCAGGTGGCAGAAATCAACTCTCTCCTGACAGTAATGCTCTGACAGCACAAAAAGGCTGGGAGAAGTGTTCAACTGTCAAAAGAAATCATTTAAGGAGATGGAGCTCTGATTTCAAACCTGGACAGATAAAGCTTTATAGCCTAATAAAGTAGGCTATCTAGGAGAAAGACCCAGATCATCGCAGTTAATAGGAGCCACACAGCAGAGTCAGAAGCGTCTAGCAACTGGTGACAACCGGAGCCAATCTGACCATAAAAAGCAACTTTTCTAAAAACAATGATAATCAGTCTGGTTAATTTTATAAGTCACATTAAATCCACTTATATTTTCAGAGACCACAGCACTTCTCTATTTGTGAACAACATTTCTTCTGAACTCAGTGTCCTATTGCTTTCATACCCCCCCCCCCACCCCTGTGGCCCATTCCTGTTGGCATTGTTGGAGGGCTGAATTAAAGACCTAGAAAGCACCAGGGAGAAAAACAACATCCATAAACTGAAATACCCTCTGTGTGTCAGAGATGCACTGTGCGTTCCTCAAGCACAATCCCAGGACATGAGTGTCACTGGCTCCATTTTACAGATGAGATTGTTGGGCCTGTGAGTTCATGGGCTTTCACCACAGCACGAATGTGTACTGGAGGTACTAGGGCCTCCGGGAGACACCTGGTCACAAATGCACGGATGATGAGCGTTCATTTGCTGAGCAGAGTAATGTTGTATTCAAATGACTCAGAACTTTACAGCCCTGCATTTGCTATTTGAAAAAGAGTGAAGAAAATAAATCTTACCAAATGTGTACTCTTCATGGGAAAAACCACTAAGTGGCCAATGCTAAAAAACTTTTAACCCAAGTCAACAAAAAAATACAGTTGGGATAGATACCATTGGCCTTAAGATTTGGAGCAAACTCAAAGATGCAAATGGAGAACCTTGGGTCAATATTTACCCTTGTCAATAACGACTCCTAAAGGATGATACTGATCAATTACAAGGGTGACCTCCAGAGGAGGCCTTCAAGACTTACCTCCAAACTAGACAAGCTTGGGGAAACTAAAAGAAACCCATCACTTAAGAATAACCTATAGGAAAGGTCATCATTTCTTTAAGGGCGTGGGGTTGGGGAAATTATAATTTTTTTCATTTACTAGAGATCTCTGAAGTAAGAAATAGGCAACATGGATAAAAGTAAACAGTGTGTGTGATCCATCTTGGAAGGCATCCAATGTTGCCTTCGACAATATTGAGAACAAATGAATTGTGATGAAATTTGGGGAGAGCTGTAGGGCTTAGAGAGAAGAGATTTCAGTGGGTTCAGTTAAATCAGCAAGTCAGTGGCCAAGGAAATCAGGGACTCTGAATTTTAAAGTATGAAGAGATGTTGAAATTTACTTAATTCAACCCCTAATTTTATAAATTTGGAAACCACAGTCCAGAGATGGTTCTAGAACACCAGATTCTTCACACCCTGGCCTGTATTCTTCTCCTATGTTATGATGTTCTATAATATGTCAGTTATAATCAGTTATGAAATACTTGCAACATAAAACACTATATACTTACTCTCCAAAAGTGGTTGTAGATTAGAACAAAAATTACCTCAAGCTTCCCTAGGGCCAGATCGGAGCTGCCTTCTACATGCAAATATGTATTATGAATACCAAAATGAGGTTATTCTAAGGGAACTCTAGAGCACATTTTAGCATCATCAAAAAGTGTATGGAAAACATGCCAGAGGACAGATTCCTAATCTTTAAATAAAATATTGGTCCCTCTGCAACAGAAATAGAATGTACAATTTTATTTATTCTTGCTTAAGAAAAAAATAAAATAAACCTAGAGAATTTTGGAGATCATGTGCAAAATAAATGCAAGTGCAATTATTCTCATAATTCTCAATTCCTCACTGGAAGAGGGAGGCTCCTTCACGTTGAGTGAGGTGAGTTAAGGACAAATAAAAGGAAGTATTACTTTATCAGAAAATAATAAACGCATGGAGCTCATTACCACAAAAGAGGTACAGGCAAGGAATATAAATGGATTCATAAAGGTTTTGACCAAGTTTATGAATGTCAGAGCCATAAATGGCTACTGAGAGTACACCTAACCTTTAAGGTTAATGTCAGGGAGGAAAACTCTGTCCTTTCCTGGCAAATCCCTCGAGGCCTCTGTTGTCAACAAAATACTGGGTTGGATGGAACGGCAGTCTTGCCCAGCAGAGTGGTTCCTAAATTCATTTTAAATAAATGGGTGTCTGGGCTACATGAACGCCCATCTCTTCAATAGAAGCATAAATGAAAAATGTTCCATTTTAAACAGGAAGCTTAATGAAAGGGGCTGTCGGACTTTATTACTTATGTAACCAGAGTTAAACTAGAGGAAAGATTTCAGTTTTGGGGAATCAGAGGGAAGCCAAGGTTCAAAGCCAGGCTGTACTGAACACGCCCTCATGCAAGTTACTAACCTTTCTGTGCTCAGCTTTCTCACACGTAAAATGAGGAGAACCATATCCCTGCTACAGGCAGTTCACTGAAACTTATATGAGAAAACGCACTGTAAACTAAAGAAAAAATTATATTATTACAGTAGGGATAGTCAGTTTTAAGCACATCTCAGTCATTTGGGGAGAGGGTTTGTGAGATACGTGAAGACAGAGTAATCCTTGCTTCGTTTTTCTGGAGAGAATTGATGAGCATGTGTAAAAAGTACTCAAGACACAAGTCAAACACCACTCCCCAAGGCAGAGTTTCTTTATCCTCTAAATTTTCAGAAAACTCTAGTCATACCTCAATTAGAGCACTCGTATTATTTATCTGCTTACTCACTTGCTTCATTTACCTGTGAGCTCCCCTAAGACAGAGGCCTTGTTTTATTCATCTCTGGATTCCTAGTATTTATCATAGTACCTGGTATATAGTTGGCTATCAATAGATGTTGAATAAAATCCTTAATGTGTGACTGATCTTGTTATCTCCTCTTCACAATAGTGGGGAAATAAATGATCCAACTATAAAATGCAATAAACACATAGTGGTTAAAGTACAAAATCAAGACTGGTCTTCAGCTTTCCTAATTTCTAGATGCCAGTTTCTAACTCCCTTAATTTGGAAAATAATGACATGTTGGTTCTATTTACATGGAAAATAAAAAGCAGACATAAATCGTGGGGTAGTGAAATCTTTGCTAAGTGCACATACTTGAAATTCTAAAATTATATTCCTAAAAACACAGTTTGTACTTTTTTAAAGTAAGATGAATATACTATAATATTTTGCCATAGTATCAAATTTTAGGTAAGTACAAGACTGCAGAGAGTCTGATCACTACCATCACCTTCAAAGAGAAAACTTCCAGCCTCGTTAATCTGCAGAATTCAATATAGAGATCAAAATCAACGTGAAAATGCAGACCTCATATTCAGTTCATGACATAAACCAACAGTTGTAGACATTTAGATCTTTTTAAATGTCTAGGAAATGTTCTCCTCTCACTCATAAATTTAGAAGGGTAAATAGGAAATTAAATAAATATGCATGCCTACAATATGTAAAAAGAATTATATACTATGACCAAATGGGATATATCCCAGGTACGCAAAGCTGATTCAACATTAAAAAATCAGTTAATGTAATATATCATATCAACATGCTAAAAATGAAAAATCACACGATCATATCAATAAATGCAGGAAGCGCATTTGGTAAAACACAACACCCACCATGATAAAAACTCTCAGCACATTAGGGATAAAGGGGAACTTCCTCAACTTGATCAAGAACATTTGAAAAATACCTGCAGCTAACCTTACACATAATGATGAGAAATTTGAAACCTTCTCACTAAGATCAGGAACAAGGCAAGGACGTCCCCTCTCACCACTCCTTTTTAACATTGTACTAAAAGTCCTAGCTAATGCAATAAGACAAGATAAGAAAAGGTATCCTTTCCAAGATTAGAAAGGAAGAAATAAAATCATCTTTGTTCACAGATGACATGATCATCTATGTAGAAAATCTGAAAGAATCAACAACAAAAAAAATTCCTGGAACTAACAAGGGATTATAGCACAGTTTCAGGATAGGATACAAGGTTAATACATAAAAAGCCAATTGGGCTTCCCTGGTGGCACAGTGGTTGGGGGTCCGCCTGCCGATGCAGGGGACACGGGTTCGTGCCCCAG
>NW_006799885.1:1314504-1357023 GCF_000442215.2 Lipotes vexillifer
TCATGGGGGTGGAGGAGTGGGAAAAAATTTTTTTAAAAACCCAAAAATTGCCCCATGATTTTGGGAAAAAAAAAAAAAAAAAAAAAGCCAATCACTTTCCTGTATGTCAGCAATGAAAAAGTAGAATTTGAAATTCAAAACAAAATATCATTTACATTACCACCCCAAAAAAGGAGGTACTGAGGTATAAAGCTAAGAAAATATGAACAAGATCTATATGAGGAAAACTATAAAACTCTGATGAATGAAATCAAAGAAGAGCTAAATAAATGAAGAGATATTCTATGTTCATGGGTAGGGAGACTCAAGATGTCAGTTCTTCCCAACTTTATCTATAGTTTTAATGCAACCTCAATCAAAATCCCAGCAAGTTATTTTGTGGATATCAACAAACTGATTCTAAAATTTATATTAGATGTAAAAGACCCAACAGAGCCAACGCAATATTGAAGAAGAACAGAGTTGGAGAACTGACACTACCCGACTTCAAGACTTACTATAAAGCTACAGTAATCAAGTGTGCTATTGGTGAAAGAATAGACAAATAAGTCAATGGAAGAACCTAGAAACAGAACTCCATAAATACAGTCAACTGATCTATGACAAAGGGGCAAAGATAGTATTTTCAACGAAATGTGCTGGAACAACTGTACACCCGTATCCATAAAGATGGATCTAGACAAAGACCTTACACCCTTCACAAAAATTAACTCAAAATGGATCATAGACCTAAATGTAAAACTATAAAACTTCTAGAAGATAACATAGGAGAAATTCTAGATGACCTTGGGTATGATAACTTTTTAGATATAACCCTAAAGGTACAGTCTATGAAAGAAATAATTAATAAGCTGGACTTTATTAAAATTAAAAACTTCTGCTCTGTGAAAGAAAACATCATGAGAATGACAAGACAAACCATAGACTAGGAGAAAATATTTACAAAAGGCACATCTGATAAATGACTGTTATTCAGAATATACAAAGAACCCTTGAAACTCAACAATAAGAAAACAAACAACCCAATTTAAAAACTGGGCCAAAGATCTGAACAGACACCTCACCAAAGAAGATATACGGATGGCAAATAAGCATATGAAAAGATGCTCCACATCAGTGGTCATGGAAGAAATGCAAATTAAGACAACAATAATATACAGGTGTATACCTGTTAAAATGGCCAAAAATCCAGAACACTGACAACACCAAATGCTGATGAGATGTGGAGCAACAGGAACGCTCATTCATTGCTGGTAGAAATGCAAAATGGTACAAACATTTGGAAGACAGTTTTGCAGCTTCTTACAAAACTAAACATACCCTTATCATACAATCCAGTAATCACATTCCTTAGTATTTACCCAAAGGGGTTGAAAATTTATGTCCACACAAAAACCTGCACACAGATATTTATGGCAACTTTCTTCATAATTGCTAAAATTTGGAAGCAACCAAAATGTCCTTCAGTAGGTAAATGGATATATAAACTGTAGAACATCTAGACAATGCAATATTACTCAGCACTAGAAAGCAATGACCTATCAAGCCATGAAAGACACGGAGGAAACTTAAACACATATTACTAAGTGAAAAAAGCCAATCTGAAAATGCTACATTCTGTAAAATTCCAACATTCTGAAAATAGGCAAAAGTATGGAGACAGTAAAAGGATCAATGGTGCCAGGAACTGGGGGTGGGGGAGTAGGGAGAGTTGAATAGGCAGAGCACAGAGGATTTTTAGGGCAGTGAAACATCTCTGTATGATACTATAAAAAAATGACGTATACATGTCATTACACATTTGTCCAAACCCGTAGAATATACAAGACAAAGAGTGAAACATTATATAAACTATAGATTTTGGGTGATTATGATGAGTCAGGTAGGTTCATTGATTATAACAAATGTACCACTCTGGTGGGGGATCTTGATAATGGGGGCGGGCTCGCATGTATGGGGGCAGGGGGTACATGGAGAATCTCTGTATTTTCTTCTCAACTTTGCTTTGAACTTAAAACTGCTCTAAAAAATTGTCTTATATTTTGCTTACATAAATAAGCAAGCATGTATACAGATGTGCATGTGTATGTGTGTGTAAAATCCTTTTCTCACTTAACAGCAATTGAAAAGTTGGGTGAAGTGGTCAATAGGCCACTGGACACCAGCATTTTCTTCCCCATCCCCAGGGGCCAGCCTGGCCCATCACTGCCTTTGTGAGGGCCATCTCAGGCCAGTTAAACTCAGCACATTCCATTCAGCAGTTGAAACTCTGGTTGCAAAGCTGACCCTCTGCTCCTCTGAATTCTGAAATGCTATCCATTAATATAACAGTCTTCCTTGTCAAAGCACCTGCAGTGAATGTTTATTTCATATCTACTCTTCCTTAGTTTATCTACAGCCACACTGACTTTGCCTCCCTCAAATTTCAGCCTTTTTATTCCCGAAGCCTAAATTTACATGGGTAGTTAATAATATCGTGACTTATTCTGACCAAGAATGCACACATATATATCTCTTCCACCTCTCTGTATCACAAATACACCCTACATTAACCTTACTGTCATTATTTCCTGCTGTCAATCTCATATTGGAATAGACAACATTGCTCTACTTTGTCATGGTGAAAAGTTTATCCTGCAAATTTTCAGTTTCTTAGGTCTTCTGTGAATGGCTGTGCTTATCTCATGTGTGCTCCTAGGCATCTCCAGGGCTCTGCATTTAACTTCATACTTCTAAAAGCATCTTTACAGAGATAATATTAATGTTACTGCAACAGACAGGCAGAGCCTCATTTCTCTCTGCTTTGACTGAAAATGCTTCTTCGTAGTGAAAAAATGTGCAGGCATTGGCATTTTTGTGTGAGGTCTGAATGTGTGTGGGTCCAGCTATTGGCAGCAGAAAGAAGTAAGACATGACTGCCAGATGGTTTGGTTTAAAAGAAAAAAAAATTACTAGGACTTCTCTGGTGGCGCAGTGATTAAGAATCCACCTGCCAATGCAGGGGACACAGGTTCAATCCCTGGTCCGGGAAGATCCCACATGCCGTGGAGCAACCGAGCCCACGCGCCACAGCTACTGAGCCTGCGCTCTAGAGCCCGTGCTCCACAACAAGAGAAGCCACGACAGTGAGAAGCCCGCGCACGGCACAAAGGCCCAACGACCCAACACAGACAATAAATAAATAAATAAATTAATTAATTAATTAAAATAAATCACCAGTCAAAATTGACTGGTGATCCACAACCTTTAAAATTATTTTCCCAAAGAATCCTCTATTTTGAAGCTGGGAAAAACTCCTGAATTCACTCTCGGTTCTGATATGGAGTTGCTTGGAAGGGTGGGTAATTTGAACATCACTTAGCTCCCAAATAGCTACTTACCTAGACATACTGGGTATTTTAAATTCTGGATACAACTGCTGATCATATTCAAATTTTTTGAAGACCTGATTTAGAATTCAGAGTAGAAAGGTAGAAAGTAGTAGAAAGATGATTGGATTTGAAGTTAAGTTCCAGTCTCTACTACTAATTGGTATCTTAATGTATCCCTGTAGTTTACAGGGATACAGTAAATGTAGTAAATGTAGTTTACTCCTCTATATAATGAAGATACTAAAATCTGCTCCGCCTAGGTCATAGTCATAGGGTTGTTTAAAGATCTAGGAATAAAAATGCATAGGAATGAACTCTAAGCCATGCAGTTGTATGGAATCTCAGTTGTTGCTGTAATACTAAAACAGAAGTTTTGGAAAAAACAAAACTTAAAGGGAAACTATTACTGGCCCTGGTGGAATTTGCAGTCTGGGTTTTCTTAGATCACCCAAGTTGCAATTTTCATTTTATTGGTTTGTCTGTTAGCTTAATTCTCGTTATGTTTTCTCATTCTTATCCCCAAACAATTCAACCCGAAGCAGAGTTGCCTTACAATAATGAATACTATTTAGGAAAAACTTTGGTGCAACACAATGGTAAAGTATTTTACAAATTTTCACCATGTGCATTGGCAACAAGAATTACAGTAGAAAATAATTAGTTTATTGCCATCACATTCATTTCCGTAACAGTGATGGTTATGCTGAGACAATACTGATCCCTCAGCGTTTCCACGAGGGTCGGCCTACTGAGGATGCCCCCTTCCCACCAGCCTCCTATTGACTGCTGGATCTGCTGACTCAAAGGTCTTTGAGGTCAGTGATGTCTTCTCTCTAGCTGACTTCTGGGTGATCAGCTCAGTGCCCGAAGCACAGTGGAAATGGGATGGAGACTTGTCGTGTGGGTGAGTGAGGCTGACTCGTCTCTTCTCCTTAAAGACCCACATGTTAAGGCACTGCTGGTGGGACCGAGAGAGGGAGTCAAATCCCACATCTGATCATGGCTAAACTCAGCACCCCAAATGCCTGTGTATGAATTTTTCCTAAGATTTATTCAAATAGTAAATAAAATGGACTGTCATCTGCTCTGAACAATGCTGTTCTCAAGGCGAGGTTTCTGTAATGCCTCTATATCCCAGACTGGAACAGCAGCGTTCAGAAGCATTTTTTTTTTAAACATCTTTATCGGAGTATAATTGCTTTACAATGGTGTGTTAGTTTCTGCTTCACAACCAAGTGAATCAGCTATACATATACATATGTTCCCATATCTCCTCCCTCTTGCGTCTCCCTCCCACCCTTCCCATCCCACCCCTCTAGGTGGTCACAAAGCACGGAGCTGATCTCCCTGTGCTATGCGGCTGCTTCCCACTAGCTATCTATTTTACATTTAGTAGTGTATATAGGTCCATGCCACTCTCTCACTTCGTCCCAGCTTACCCTTCCCCCTCCTCGTGTCCTCAAGTCCATTCTCTATGTCTGTGTCTTTATTCCTGTCCTGTCCCTAGGTTCTTCAGAACTATTTTTCTTTTTAGATTCCATATGTATGTGTTAGCATACAGTATTTTTTTTTCTCTTTCTGACTTACTTCACTCTGTATGAGAGACCAGAGCATTCTAAAAGCGGTGAGCAGGCAAATACCTTGCAGAGGTCTAAGGATTAGTGTGACTAAAATATTTTTAAGTCTTAATTTCTAGGCTATTATTCCATCTCAAACAGAAGCAGTTCATGTTTTAGTAGAAGATTGCTATAACTATGAAGTGAAACTACACGTTTATAATCTTTAACTGTGTCCATCATTAAGAAGTAATGACTATGAACGTATAATCATTGATTACAACTCTTAAAATAGCCATGATATCGAGTAGCCACGAACATGAAACTATGAAGGTAGAATATAAAATAAATTAGGCCCTGAGCATGTGCAAATTTCAATGAAAAACATACAGTCAGTAAGAGATACCATTCCAGAACTATATTTCTGTAGCCACTCTTTCACTATTCAGACTTTGCAGCCTACTTCTGTGCTACAAAATAGGAATACTTGAAGGAAAAATGTGCAGTATTGAAATCACAAGAATCCGAGTAAAAACATATAGGTTCCATTCCAGATTGGATGATTTGCTAGTCACGTGACATGGGACAAGTCACTTTGGTCCCTTAGACTCAACACGTTGGTCTATAGGTTTAACTTCCTGAGTTCTTGTGAGGTTGAAAACTGTCGATGACAGAGACTGTAAATCTTTATAAACTCTGAGTCCTCATTCTGCTAGGAGTGGATGAAATCAGGAATTGGTTTTTATTTGGGTTATTTTATTCTTTTTGATGGCTGAACTCTTTATTGGTACTTTTATTTTAATGACTATTATTGCAATAAGCATTCATGACCCCAAACTCTGAGATCTTTGTAATAAAATGACCATGACAATGGCAAGGCATTCTCTTCAAGTCTATGTTATTTTATCACTAAACTTTCATAGGCACTTTACAAAAGTAACTTCAGACACGGTTTAGTTTTGAGGACACGCTGTGACACCAGCAATAAAAAAGCAAACTTTTATATCCGGACATGGAGTGATGGGTCACCTCCCTGCTCATGTATTCAGAGATGCTGAAAGCCCAGCAAACTTGGGAAGGGCGAGTTGCTTTCCAAGGCGATTGCTCAGTGGAGATATCTGGAGCAACCAGCCATCTCATGTGAAATTCTTTTCATCTTCCCTCCACACTCCTGTGCAAACCAGGAGGATTTCTGAGAGTCACCGAGATTCTCAATCATTGCAGCGAAGCTGCTTTCTGATTTGAGCTCATGAGAGGAAGGGCAATTTCATGTTAAACATACAAGATGACAGGGAGGGATGGGAACTGATAGCCCCAAATACATATGCAAACCCTGCCTTGGAAGCTTGCATTTCACTCTCTTGTACAAAGTTAATGGAAACCAAGGAACTACCATTCCAGAATCATCACCCCCTTTAATCCTTAATAACCAAATAAAAATGGGCAGCCTATATTCGGGAGCAGTTCCTGCAAGCAGATCTCCAGGAAACAAGGCTCCCTACAGACTTTCCCTTGATCTTAAAGCTTAACTTGAAACATTTATATGCACGGAGCACCTGGCCAGGAGATGTGAGGAGGCATGTTTTTCACCTTGGCTCTATTTCTTTCTTTAATAATAAATTCTCAGGTTTTCTTTTTTCCTCCTTCCTGGAAACGGATTCCATTCGAAATAATGTTTTTTGTTCTTTCTTAATAGTTTAAGAAAAGCAGGATAAACTTGAAAACCCCCCATTAACATCCAAAAGGTTCCCTGCTTGCCTGACTGTATCATCCCTGCTTTAGGGTAGATGAAGCAGCAGTCAGCATAGGTTAAATCCAATCAGGTTGAGAACTTCTTTTGTTTGAATTCAAAGGGCTCAGGTTAGCCTATTATGCAACTGAGTATCACCTGGCTACACAGGTCTTTCTCCCTGACACACCTTGCTGGGTAAACGGGATGAACTCTATAAACTGTTCTGGCTGCACAGGCTTAAATACACAGATATCTGAATTACGGTCAGATGTTTAACAGAGGAAAGCTGGGGTTTGTCTCAAAATGGTAAGGCCATCTGGGTCACAACCTCAACAAGGATATAATGCACTTGAGAGTCTGCTCTGTGGCCTTTCTCCCGAATCAGAAACCTTACAGCTCTTTAGAAATATATGTGTTTTTAAAAAATTTTTATTGGAGTATAGTTGATTTACAATGCTGTGTTAGTTTCACAGCAAAGTGTACAGCTAAGTGAATCTATTATACATATACATATGTCCACTCTTTTCTTTTTCTTTTTTTTTTTAGATTCTTTTCCCATATACGTCATTACAGAGTACTGAGTGGAGTTCCCTGTGCTACACAGCAGGTTCTCATTAGTTATCTATTTTATATATAGTAGAGGGGTAAGGGAGGGAGGGATAAATTGGGAGATTGGGACTGAAATATGTGTATTTTTTAAAAGGGGCACCAGACCGCGAGTGCTCTCTCCTCTCTTTCTTCCATCTTTCTTTCCTTTCTTCCTCTCCATCTTCATTCCACAAAATATCTTTGAGGAGACTAACCAAAAGTCACACAGTGCAAAAGTATACGATAAATAGTTGAAATTAAAGCCAAGGGAAATGGGTCTTTCAAAAAGTCAAAGGAAATATTCCAACATATATAAATGTAAACCATTCACTCCTGTATGGCTGCTGGCAGGCAGAAAGTGTACATCTGGCTCTGTGGATGCCCGATCCAGGTCCAGGACCCATCGAGGCCCAATTCACCTCTATGCCTCCAGCCCTGCCCCTTCTAATCTCATTCTCCATGCCTGAGTAGTATCTTTAAAAATCAAATCAGATCAGGTCTTATTCCTGCTTGCAGCACATCGATGGCTTCCCCCTGTATTTAGGATAATGTCAGGATTCTTCCCTGTAGCTTACGAGGCTCTCGAGACCTGGCTCATTACTGTCCTCAACCTCATCCCTCCGGCCACATGGAACCTTGGTCAACAATTCAGGTGTGCCTGCTCTCACCTGACCACCCTCCTCATGGCATCTGTCACACTTGACCATTTACTTAACAGCCTGCTTATGCTGTCTGATAACACACTCTCTGAGAACAGGAACTGGAAATAAGTCGCTCTGTATTTTATTCCCAGCAGTTAGCAGAGTGCCTGGCGTATTATGGCTTAACTGTATGTTACTGTTTGTTGCATGAATAAGTAATAATAATCATTGACATCTATTAAGCATTTAGCATGGGCCACAAAAGATGCCCAAGGTTTCACCTCCATTAATCATTGTGAAAAAGTCTATTCTTCACAGTGGAGCCATAGGAAGATTATGATTATCTTCATTTTATAGATGAGAAAACCAAGGCTTCCAGCGGCCAAGTGTGGGTGCCAAGCCACCAACCTGGATCCTTCTGGTTCTCAGGTTTGAGCTCTAATCACCACCCTATACTGCTTTTCTAGTAACAAATCATGCTTCCTAACCGCCTGATCGAAAAAGAAACAGTTACAAGACTCACAGACTCTGAAAAAAAACACATACCAACTGCTGGGGAGAAACAGGGCTTTTCCTGGATTCTGAAACTTTAAAAATATCTTCCCCTGGGTCATGTCAAACCATTCCCAGGGACCCGATTTTGTGGAGGGCAGCCTGAGAATCCCTGCAGGGAGCAGAATAGCAGATTTCATAGAGCCTCCTCCTAGATACAATACAACCCAAGTTAGTAGCATCACAAAAAAGCAGACTTCACCGAAGTCCATTCTCCACCAGGTGAAATACACAGTTCTCCGGTGATCTGGCTTAAACCGTTTATTTAATTCACCAAAATCAAATCCAGCAAGTATTCATATTGTCACTTCAAGAGCATTTTCCCCTCGAGAAGAGTAAGGAAGAGGAGAGCCGGTGGGGGAAGAAAGACAAGGACTCATGACCCATCTGACCTAGAAGGGCAGTGACCTAGCAGGGTGTGCAGGGAGCTGACTTGGGCAGCACGGTCTTGCTGAGGGATCCCTGACCAGAAGACATTACCTGGGCCCAGCTTCCTCCTCCGTAACCTGGACATCCCAGAGTCCCAAGGATCCTTTCTGCTCTACCGTTCCCTGGTTGTCAATGGCTGTTCTCCTCGGGGTTCCATTTCCCGTGGTTTTGTTTCGAAGTTAACACCCTCCCCCTAAAAAAATGATACCAATGAACTTACTTACAAAACAGAAGTAGACTCCCAGACATAGAAAAAACCTTATGGCTAACAAAGGGGATGGGGTTGCCTGGGAGGGAGAGATAAATGAGGAGTCTGGGATTAACAGATACACACTACTATATACAACAAGGTCTGACTGTGTAGCACAGGGAACTATATTCAGTATCTTGTAGTAACGTATAATGGAAAAGAATCTGAAAAAGAATATATATATATATATATATATATGTATGTATGTATGTATGTATACATATATGCATAACTGAATCATTTTGCTGTACACCTGAAACAATTTAAAAGAAGTTAACACCCCGCTCTCCTTCTAAAAGTTTGGATTTGTTTGGGTCTTGATCATTAAAACTGAGAAAGAATTACCCAAGCAATTCTGGCTACCACTACCCCCTCTTACTGTCTATTGCCTCAGAGGAGAAAAGCCCTCAGCCACAGAAAACACCACACACACACACACACGCACACACACAGACTCGTGCGCACGCGCTACCGTCCATTCTTCTGTGATAGGTGCTACCGTCCATTCTGCAACCTAGTTTGCATGTTTGCTTTCTGAGTCAGTTTGAAGAGTTTTCTCTGAATCAACTGTACCTTTTACTAGTTATGGCTGGTCACAATATGTGCTTCCCGGTCTTGGAAGCGTTTCCCCTTAAAACCCGACTACGGTTATTTTACGCCATCTCGTCTACAGCTCTGTGGAGGGAAATCTTCCACCTTGTGAATACGGAAGTCTATCCAAAGGAGAGGAGATGTTCAATTTGATCACATTATTGCTGAATTTTCACAAAATCAGTTCTATAGTCTTTTCCTTTGAAGGCCTTGCAACTATGCATGTTTTTTACAAATATACACCTCTTGTCTTGCAGATGTTTGCAGTTATGTCCCAATCTTTAAACCATTCTTGCAAAATGACTCTGAACTAGGTAAATAATGTAGTTGTTGAACAATATAGACTCCCTTTTGCCATGGAGACATGAAGAAGAAAATATTATACACAAAAATCTGAAAATTCTAGGACAAAAGAAGCAGCTGTCTACTCAATGCTCTGTGGTGACCTAAATGAGAAGAAAATCCAAAAAAGAGGGGATATGTGTATACATATAGCTGATTCACTTCGCTATACAGCAGAAACTAACACAACATTGTAAAGCAACTATACTCCAATAAAAATTAATTTAAAAAAAGAAGAGTCTGGGGTCTGTAGTCTATTTATAACCCACTTGTCTGCTTTTAAGGGATTCTGTTAAGTAAATAAGTCTGATTCTATCAACTGGGAGGCAATAAAGCTGCTTACTAATAGGACATGAAATTTTATTCTTTCTACTAGTCAACCATGGAATTTAGAATTCTATAATTTTAAGTTTATACTATATTTCTATGTATGGTTTTCAGTATATTATCCTAAGTTTCTTTTGATTCAGCATTTCCTAGTCACTTCATATCCTCTTATTTTCAGTTCATTGCTCCATAAATTAGGGAAATGGGAGAAAGTTCCAAATGATTCAGAAGATAAACTGAACTAGCTGAGAAAGACATCCAAACTTCAGAAGCAAAATGACAAATGCATAAAACTAAAGGAATTTGGAGTTCTGTCTTGACAAAGGAAAGGGATGTTCTACATTTTTCTAATAAGAGAAAAGGTAATCACTGTAAATTTGTGAAGGAATATTTAGGTAGACTTCTAAAGCAAGTGATCTTACATGTGAGAGGCAGAACGTGTACAGTCTATGGAGGAATTAAAGACTGGAGATGAGTAGTACTCATCTCAGAGGAGGGAGGTTGCAGACACCGGAAACGGAGCTGCAGCTCCAAGAGCAAGCCTGGAATGCAGCTAATGATTTCTAGAGATGAGCTCCTGCCAGCCCTCAGCACTGGCAATTTGCCTACCATTTAGTAAATAGCCTTTACTTCTTGGAGGGTGGCTTAGTGTTTTAAAAGAATAAGCACATCTCCTGAGGTCCCTGCCAATCAGTATATACAGACCTGGAGAATCTTTGGTGCTGTATTAATGCCATGTGCTCTCTTAAAGCGCACAGCCTGGATTCCAGATTCCATTAGAGGCCGGTGAGGGAAGGTACCGTTTCTTTTTTAGCAACCGGGTTTAAAAACAAACAGAAAAAATTGCCCATGCTCATCCCAAACTTTTCGATAGCTTGTCAAAATAAGGTGCAGTGGAAGCATGCAACATAACAAGATGCAAACACCAAACCTAGTCCTTTCGAGAAAATTCCTCAGTGTCCCCCCCTACGTGGTTCAATCATGCTGCTCATTAAACAAGTCGTTGTAATACTGTCAGCCCCATCTTCTAGGTGCCAGCATTTCCTTTTGAAGAGAGAAGGTAATCAGGGGCCCAGTTTTGCAGAAAGGTAAACATTTGGAAACCAGGACAGGGTTTTCTGGTGTTTAAGATCTGGCATCTTCTAAATTTAGAGGCCTCAATCCCCCCGCCCCCATACACACACACACACACACACACACACACACACTTTTTTTTCTAGCTTCAAATACTTTTAAAATTTATTTTAATTTTTTAGTTTTCACAGGCACAAGGTACCACAGTGAAACATACCTCAAGTGTCTTTTAAAAATTAAAACCGGGTTGATTTGTAGTGTCAGTGGTTCCCGCTAATCAAAATCACTGCCAATTTTTCAGGAGGGAAAAGGTACAGCTTTCTCACTACAGAGCACAGCTTCATTTTTCTGTTTTGATCTAAATCTGAATGTTTTCCTGCAGATAATTCTCTTGCATTTTTTAAAGGAGAGGAACGGAGAGGAATTCGCAGACAATAAATGTTTATTTGGACACACAGGTTCCCATGCCACCCTGGAAAAATGTGCGGAACACCAGGTCCCTCTGCTGGCCCAGCTCTGCAGGAGCGTCTCCCATAGGTGTGCCTTCAGAGATTCTGCCTCTAAATTAAAACTTCCCAAACAGAATGTTCTGTTTACTCTGTTCCTACCACCCAGGACCACCACTGGGATGCAGAGAGGGGAACGTGTGGACACCATTTATGACAAGAAGAACGAGCAGCTGCCTGAGTGAGGGTTCCTCTGACTTGTGCCTGAGTCTGAAGCCAATGCACATTTCAGTTCATGCTCTACCTTCTCATAGGCTTTTTTTTTTTTTTTTTTGCAATTGTCTTTTAAAAATTTGAAGTGCCTTTTACGAACTAGAAAGCTTGTAGGAATCTTCTTGTCCTTAAGTTCAAGGATTTTTTAAAGAAACAAAGAAACAAACGAAGACACATGAATTTAACAAAGCAGTAAGTTTCCCAGAATCTTGCCAGCTAGCAGCAGAAGTCCTACAAGTATAGTCTTGTGAGCAGCAGATTTGATTCTTTTAAACTGGAGTATCGTGGTATGGCATTCTGGAGTTCTTCAATGAAAATAAAAGTTCTATAATGTTTAAAAAGAATCTGCAGTTTCATTTAAAATACACTCAAGAAAGCATCTTCTCTTTAAATTGTCATTATGAGGGGCTTTATTTAAAACCACGAGTTAACACGAGAAACTGCGGTGTTTATTTTCTAATGCTAATCACCATGATACTTTTAATTACAGAACAGAAAAGATCATATTAGATAGAGGGGAAAAAAAAATCATGAGGTCCATGGATTCAAATGAGTCAAGGCAAATAATACTTGAATAGTGATGAGTTGGTCTAAACCTATCACATTAAAACAAAAACTAAATAAGGACCCAGAGCAAAAAATAACAGAGAGAAAGAGAGATAGGGAAACGCAGAGAAAGACAGACAGAGAAGGAGAGGAGAGAGGGAAAACGAATAATGACCAAAAAAAACAGTATTTCATATAGCTGATGGGCCCCTCAAAATTTTCAAGTTACAATTAATGATTTTTAAAGATATACATCCCAATATTTAATATAATAACAATAGAGGGGCATCATTCTGGAATATCTGAAATCATTTCTGTAGAAATCCACCACTCCCCAGTTTGAGAATCTTCATTCATAAAAAACACACAGGAGAGAGGGCATTGTTCCCAAGCTACTTTCTCATCACGTCAATGCCAGCCCACACACAGGTTTGATAACCATTGTTTTAGGTACATCAGATGAATAAATATTTCAATTACTAGAGCTCTACTATTTCTACAGTTTTGACTTTTTTGTAATTGAGATGCTTGAGTATTTTTAGTTAAGACATTTTCTCTAAAAAAAGTGTATACGGCAATTTTAAATTAAATTGAGTTAAAACATTTTGTTTTGAGGATTCTGGTGCCAGAGAAATTAAAGACACTAGGTCCACTTCCCTGCTTACTGATAATTGGAAGCATGTGCAGGTGCTTTTAAGAATCCAGACACCCACGCCCCACTTCAGATGTACTGAATGAGAGTCTCTGAGGGAACGTCCCTGGAATCTTTTATTTATTTATTTAATAGTATGCCTCTGGGTTTGGAAACCACTGCTCCAGAATGTTGCAAAATCAAGAGAGATGTTAAATGATTTTTAAAAAAATCATCCAGTATCCGGGTAGTTCATTGCAGACACAAAAAACAGAGGAACTGAGACCACTGTATGTTCTATAAGCACCAGGCACAAAGCACCTGTTTTCAAAAGAGGCATAAAAACAGAACGCTGTTTAGTACACTTTCTAAGTATGTAAATTGCAAATTCGTAATTTAATATGCTCCACCTTTCCTAGGACACACAGGGATGAATTTGAATTACTAGTCTTTGCTTTTTAATTTTTTAAATTTGGTTGTTAGAAAAATAAATCCGTCGTGTTTATTGGAGTCAGAGTTGTGACATGAAAGAACAATGTTGCCATCTAGTGGTCAAGTGGAGACATTAAAGAATCAGAATGTCTTGTGAAATGTCAAGTTGGAGGAAATGAATTCTAAGGAAAGAAGGTAAACAAATTTCAATAAAGACTTCTATTATTGAAATAATTTTTCTAAATTACAGATTACTACCCCCAGACTTTCTGAACCTCGTGTCAGCTTCTAGTCCTAGCATCACGAGTAGTGGTCAGCTGACAGCAGAGTTGTGTTTCGTTTGGCTTTTTTAAAAATAACATGGTAAACTTTCTGACATTTGTGTAATTTGTGTAGGTTCAGAGGTGAATTTTAACACTGGGAGGCCTCTCAAACCATCAGTGACACCATCCTTCACAATGGTAGCAGTCCCATTGGTTTCGCTGATTGCTCAGGCTGCCTGAACACTTAAACCCTTTAAAGGGGAGATTCTACAGGGGTTCCCCACCACTGACATCTCAGGGGAGGTACACTGCTCCTTGAGGTATTTCGTCTAGAAGCCTCCCGTGTTCCCAGCACTCCATCGTGTGATGGAGCTGGCCTCCCAAGTCATTTGGGTGAGGGAGGATTTCATGTCAACACGTGCACATACACTGGTCCCTAGAAGTTAGCATGCATAGCATCAGAGAGGAAGTAAAAGGCATCTGTCAAAGAAAAGGCATGCTATTCGACAATTTTATTTATTTTATTTATTTTTTATTTTTTTTATTTTTATTTTTTTTATTTTTATTTTTTGGCGGTACGCGGGCCTCTCACTGTTGTGGCCTCTCCCGTTGCGGAGCACAGGCCCAGCGTCCATGGCTCACGGGCCCAGCCGCGGCACGAACCCGTATCCCCTGCATCGGCAGGGGGGGCCCCCACCCCCCGCGCCACCAGGGAAGCCCTGTCCTATGATCTTGAAACTCTTTTTTATTGTCCTACTTGGGATCAGTCTTGTTTTTTTTTATTTTTATTTTTTGGCGGTACGCGGGCCTCTCACTGTTGTGGCCTCTCCCGTTGCGGAGCACAGGCTCCGGACGCGCAGGCTCAGCGGCCATGGCTCACCGGCCTAGCCGCTCCACGGCATGTGGGATCTTCCCAGACCGGGGCACGAACCCGTGTCCCCTGCATCGGCAGGCAGACTCTCAACCACTGCGCCACCAGGGAAGCCCAATTTTAGTTGTTTTAATTTTAAATATTTGGTTTGGTCTAAGTGATCTCAATTAGGTCATGATATCTCTTAAATTGAATGTTACTCTTTTGGCTTTTTATTTTTTTTCTGAGGGTTTCAAGACTGGTTTGGGGCAGCCATCATATATGCCTTTCAAAGGTGAAGGTGAAGGGTGTAATGCTGTCTTTCAAAGAGCTGTGAAATAGCCTGCCTTATGCACTGAAGCAGGGTCCCCCAGGAAAGGCTAGAAAGGACTGTTCTATAGCAAAACTCACAAATAAACTTCTTAGAGGGAGACCTGGATCATGTCTGGGACTTAACTGTTCCTTATTATTTTCATTTAATGGGACACACTTCCATCTTTATCTGAATAAAAGGCCTTCTTACTCAAGATTTCCTCCTCCTTAATTGATTTAGGCCTCTGTATTTGTTATCCAGTCCTATGAAAATGAAAAGGTGCCCTGCCAGTAGGAATAGGACTATGCCCAGGCTGTTCCAACAGGTATTTGCACTGGAAGACCTGCCAGAGAGAACATATATAAGGATAACCTAGAGAAAGGTGTAGAGAACACCAGGTTACTAGCAGTCTTCTAGACTGTAACCAAAACTCCTGGCTGGGGAGGCCTTAGATATGGAGTTTTTTGAATAAGTACATGAAAGGAGGAGGGAGAGGCTGACTATGTGTCAGATACTATTCTTCACTCTTTAGATAAATTAACTCATTTAATCCTCATAAGTCCCTAAAAGGTAGGTACTTTTATTACCCCTATTTTACAGATGTGGAAGTCACTGAGCAGGGTTAAGTGACTTGCCCAAGGCCATGACCAGCAATTGTAGGAATGTAATTTGATTCCAAGCAGTCTGTCTCCAGAATCTATACATCTAGCTGCTGTGCAAAACTGCCTTACTCTGTGGAACTTCAGCCCTTTTCAAGAATTAAAATTCAATAAAGCACAAGTAAAATGATATTGAACGCAATGCATTTTCCTGGATTAATTTAAAGGCTTTGGGGGATCTAGAGTCCTCTGGCTCCTCATGAGGAATGTAGGTCTTCACCCCACAGCACTATACTGGCTGGATCAGGAAAGAGATTAGGCTGTGTCTGGACCGGGACTCCAAGCCAACAAATGATGTACATGATCAAAACTCATTCTATTCCAAATACTAGATGCTGCATTTTAAAATTCCTGTCTTGTATCAATTTATTATACTTCTTTTTTTGTCACTCTCAAAATTATGACAATAGAGCCGAAGGCAAAACATAGGTTTTGGGGGCTTTTGGTAGTTTGTCCATCAAATGTATAGATACAAACACATGTATATTTAGTCCATAAATGCTTATTGAGCACCTACTATGTGCAAGGCATTTGCTTGATGGTGTTGAGGATGGAAAGATAAATGATAAGTCACTGCAATTAAGATGCCCACAGCCAGTAGGGGAGATTAAAAAAAGATGCAAAAATAACTGTGATAGTATAATGAGGCAAGAGATTCCTTCAAAATGAGAGGCACAGAGTCATGGGGATTGTATATCCTGTAATTCTCTGTGGACCAGAATTAGTCTACAGCTTGACCACAAGGCATAAACAGCATTTTTGGAACATACAGTTTACTTATTCTCAAAAAGCCCACTAGATCTTAGATTAAGATTCACCAAGCAACTGCAGAATAGTAGAGAGGCACAAGGGATGCAACCAGAGAATGGAATTACGTGGAGGAGGCAAGACCAAGACGAAGCAGCCAGGAAGAACAATTAACACACGCTCATTAGCTCTGCCATTAAGCCATGGCTGTGACATCATTCCAGTGACAGAAGGGGTTTAGATCATATGCAGAAGATGTTCCAGATCTTTCCTAACATCATTATGATTTACAGTATCTTAGGAAAATTGCCTAGGGTGCCCCTTAGTTTTTCATCCACTCATGAAGAAATTACTGCACATTTCCCCTCTCTGGAGCTGTTATTAAAGACTGCTAGCCTCAGCACTAGTCACAATAGCCAAGACATGGAAACAACCTAAATGTCCATCTGCAGATGAATGGATAAAGAAAATGTTGTACATATATACGATGGAATACTACTCAGCTATTAAAAAAATGAAATCAAGCCATTTGCAGCAACATGGATGCAACTAGAGAATATCATACTAAGTGAGGTAAGTCAGAAAGAGAAAGACAAATATCATATGATATTGCTTATATGTGGAATCTAAAATATGACACAAATGAACCTATCTATGAAACAGAAACAGACTCACGGACATAGAGAACAGACTTGCGGTTGACAAGGGGGAGAGGGTTGGGAGACGGATGGAGTAGGAGGTTGAGGTTAAAAACAATGGATACAAAACAAGGTCCTACTGTTTAGCACAGAGAACTATATTCAATATCCTGTGATAAACCATAATGGAGAAGAATATTTGCAAAGGAATGTATATATATGTGTAACTGAATCACTTTGCTGTACAGCAGAAATTAACACAACATTGTAAATCACTTATACTTCAATTTAAAAAAAAAAAGATTGCTAGCCTCCCCCAGTCCCTCTCTACATCTGAAATGGTACCTCCACCTACCCTTTATTCCAGGCTCTGCCCACCATTTAGGGTCTCCCGCCAGCTTGTAACTGCTATTCACTTCCATGCTGGTTAGGGTCCCATAGAGATTCTCAGGTTCAGTTAGGCTAAAGGACTCAGGAGACTTCACAGAGCACACTCTCATAAGGCCCTGGTTTACCAAGAGAAGGCACATGCAAGCACTGAGAATCTGAGAAACTTCCAGGCAAAGGGCTCCAGGGTTCTTCTTATTTTTAGAAGGAGTTGCTTGGTCTCCAGATTAAACCACTAGGATTTGTGCTGTGAATCTTGGTTTCCCAAGACCTCCAGGCATAAGTTCCCAGTAGTCTTGTAGGCCTCTTGGTCACCTTAATCAAGCCAGGCTAACTGGTTACACCAGTGGAGAGCTATCAACAATCTGGCCCTGGGTTTAACCAGGGGAGTTTCAGACTGTTAGCAGTGCCTCATAAATCATGAGCTGGTTGGTTAGTTAGCCCACTAACCTTCAGTTGGCCAAGAGTCAAAGCCAGACTTCCAGGGGTCTGTGGAAATAAGTAAAGAGCTGCTCCAGTCCAGCTGTAAAATCACCCTACAACACAGGTGCTTTGACTACAAGCAAAGGAAACTGCTTCTGATCAACTTAAGCAAAAGGAAATTTACTTGGAGGGATCTTACAAGGAAGGTAAGAGGATTACAGTTGAGAACAGTTACAGAACTTGTTAAATAACAACTCAGGTCCCAGACAAGGAAGCAAGCACGACAAGGCGCTGCAAGCAGCTAATGGAGTTCCACCAAGTCCCTTTTTCCTCTGTTCAAAATTCACATTTATAGGGAACGGGCTAAACTTGTGTCCATGTACCTGCCCCCAGTCCAGGGAAGCGTGGGACCCCTGATAACAGTGGAACTAGACTGGGTAAAAGGTCATTTCTGGAAAAAAATAACTTATTAGAAAGGCAATAGGCGGTTGGGGTCAACATATACTCACTGCTATATATAAAATATATAGATAACTAATAAGGACCTACTGTATAGCACAGGGAACTCTACTCAACACTCTGTAATAACCTATATGGGAAAAGAATCTGAAAAAGAATATATATATATATATATATATATACATATATATATATGTGTGTATATATGTATATATATATATATATATATATATATATATAACTGAATCACTTTGCTGTATACCTGAAACTAACACATTGTAAATCAACAATATTCCAATATAAAATAAAAATTTAAGAAAAAGAAGGGCAAAATGCCTTTTGCATTGTCAAAATCCAGCCAACGGTCATTACAGTTTATAACCCATGTTTGTAAATGAGAAGTTTGGAGCAATTCAAGTAAAATCCTTTATGTCTAAGACAATAGCATAAATTCATTCCTTCTGAAAACACTGTTCTCTCCTCCTTCCCTCTTCCTATATTATGCTCTCCACCCACCAGCAGCGGCATACACATTTCTATTGTCATTTTAGAAAAATGTAAATCCTAGCTGATATGAAAAAGGAAACAAAAAATAGCTGGTGGTTTTAAAATAGTTTTCCTTATTATAAAAATTATAGATGCTTATTACAGAAAAAATTTGAAAGTGAAGAAAATTATAAAGAAAACAGAATCGTTTGTAATTCACATCATAGAGGTCGATTTCTATAAACATTTCGTTATATTTCCTTCCAAGTTTTATGTTGCCATTGCATTTGTCTACGCATTTGTACAGTAAATAAACTTTAGTCTATGCCTATATTATTACATAATTTGGACCACATAGTCGATTCAAGGTTGGGGGGGCGCAGAGTTTTGTCTTGTTTTTAAACTCTGTTTTACAGTGGACTTTTTCGAGTCATTACATTTTATTCAAACTTCTACTTTTCCCAATGTACACATATTTTTAAGAAATGTGCATTTTGGGTGGTATTTAAAGAGCCAAGTAGAATAAATGTAGCCAAAAAACTGTGAAGAGAAAAATCAACTCCACGAGCTCACACAACCCTGGAAGAGGGTGCCCACTGGGAGAAGCGATTGGAAATCAGCCCTGGAGCTTAGCAGGAAGAGACAAAGAGGGCATGCACCAGCAGAAATCAAATGATTTGGCAAGAGGGGAAAAAAGTCCCCCGGAGTCAAAGAATTGCCCAACCAAGTCCCTTCTGAGAAAGAAAACACTATTAATAACAGAGCCCTGGGTTCTGGCATCAATTTAACTTGTATCGTGGTCCCTTCTCCACCTCCTGGCCTCAGTCTCCCACCCCACCCAGAACCGCTCTATTTTCTCGTACCCTTCCCAGAACCACTAAGAGTCGATTTATAATTGTGGGAGCTCAGCCATGGCCACTGTGACCGGCAGACTCCAGGAGGTGTCCCCTGAGGAGGGAACGGGTGAGGGAGATGCGAGGCTGTGATTGCCTTAGAAGAGTACTGCCTCTCCTTGTAGGGCCCTGTTCCTGGCTGTGACAAGAGAAGATTCATGAAAACTGCAAAACACAGGCACTTTTTTTTTTTTCTACAGTGAAATGATAATAATGGGAATCGTTTTTACTTTCTGTAATTTTCTACCTCCCTTAATTTTTAGTGCTATCTGAACCCTGATTAGAAATGGATAAATCACAGGATGTTTTCTTAAAAAGCTTAATGTGATGAAATTATGATATTTGTCCAGGGAGTGACTTTTTAAAAATTGTCCTCTAAAAGTAATATCAAATTACGAAGCACTATTTGATCATACTAAAGGAAAAGAAAGTTTAAGTTTTTATAAGATTCAAGCTTAACTTGCCTATGAGTTATATTTAAGAAATGACACCCGGTTTTCCTACAAAAATTCCATTGTCTCTTAATTTTCCAGTGGAAGTTACTGAGCTGCTTTTGCCTGTTAATAAGTTAAATTCTGGCCCCAAACATGAATCAGACTTGATATTGTAAATCAAGCAGCTAGGATATGTGAGTTCGAGCCATCTCCCACCAAACAGCTCTAATGGTGTAATGTCTAGATCCTGGGGGTAAACTCGTGGTTAATAATAGCATAGAAGGATCACAAATTTATTCACACTGTAATCATACATAAAGAAAACATAGATTCAACATCCCCCTATAATTGGGTCTTTCTTTCTTATACTCCTCCACCTGCTGGATGATGGGAGAAAAATCTCTTAATCAACTTATTCTGGCACAATAATTAAAAATACCTCTCGAATGTAAATTGGTGCAGCCACTATGGAAAACAGTATGAAGGCTCCTCAAAAATAAAAAAATATAGTTGCCATATGATCCAGCAGTCCCACTCCTGAGCAAATATCCAAACAAAACTGTATGGTACTGGCACAAAAACAGAAATATAGATCAATGGAACAGGGATAGAAAGCCCAGAGATAAACCCACGCACATATGGTCACCTTACCTTTGATAAAGGAGACGAGAATATACAGTGGAGAAAAGACAGTCTCTTCAATAAGTGGTGCTGGGCAAACTGGACAGCTACACATAAAAGAATGAAATTAGAACACTCCCTAACACCATACACAAAAATAAACTCAAAATGGATTAGAGACCTAAATGTAAGGCCAGACACTATCAAACTCTTAGAGGAAAACACAGGCAGAACACTCTATGACATAAATCACAGCAAGATCATTTTTGACCCACCTCCTAGAGAAATGGAATTAAAAAGGAAAATAAACAAATGGGACCTAATGAAACTTAAAAGCTTTTGCACAGCAAAGGAAACCATAAACAAGACCAAAAGACAACCCTCAGAATGGGAGAAAATATTTGCAAATGAAGCAAGTGACAAAGGATTAATCTCCAAAATTTACAAGCAGCTCATGCAGCTCAATAACAAAAAAACAAACAACCCAATCCAAAAATGGGCAGAAGACCTAAATAGACATTTCTCCAAAGAAGATATACACATTGCCAACAAACACATGAAAGGATGCTCAATATCACTAATCACTAGAGAAATGCAAATCAAAACTACAGTGAGGTATCACCTCACACCGGTCAGAATGGCCATCATCAAAAAATCTACAAACAATAAATGTTGGAGAGGGTGTGGAGAAAAGGGAACCCTCTCGTACTGCAGGTGAGAATGTAAATTGATACAGCCACTATGGAGAACAGTATGGAGGTTCCTTAAAAAACTAAAAATAGAACTACCATATGACCCAGCAATCCCACTACTGGGCATATACCCTGAGAAAACCATAACTCAAAAAGAGTCATGTACCACAATGTTCATTGCAGCTCTATTTACAATAGCCAGTACACGGAAGCAACCTAAGTGTCCATCAACAGATGAATGGATGAAGAAGATGTGTTGTATACATACAATGGAATATTACTCAGCCATAAAGAAGAATGAAATCATGCCATTTTCAGCAACATGGATGGACCTAGAGATGATCATACTAAGTGAAGTAAGTCAGAAAGAGAAAGACAAATACCCTATGATATCACTTATATATGGAATCTAAAATATGACACAAATGAACCTATCTATGAAACAGAAACAGACTCAACAGACATAGAGAACAGACTTGTGGTTGCCAAGGGTTGGGGGGAAGGGATGCATTTGGGAGTTTGGGATTAGCAGATGTAAACTATTATATATATGTATAACTGAATTAGTTTACCCAAAACTGTTAATTTCTGGTTAGTACACCAGAAACAAACAAAACATTGTAAACCAAGTGTACTTCAATAAAGTAAATTTTTAAAAAATGCCCCTTAAGTAAATGCTCTATCTCTTTTGGTCAAGGTCAGTCTCTCAAATATTACCCTAGATCATCTCTGGTTCTATTATCAGGGAGTGTGGCTTGTATGATCATATGATGGCAGAGGGGACAGGTAGTCCATGGAACCAGGGGGTGTCCTCTGGATCCTCATGGACCCCTTGGAGACAGTGACTTGTTCAGGCTGGATTTAAACACTGGGTTATGACGAGTTCGCCTCTTGGCTTCCTGCCGTCATCTGCTGTTGAAAGGCTGCAGCTTTTCCAGGCTTCATGTGTGGGATTCTGTGGCAACCCCTCGTGTTCCAGGCTTCAGTTCATGTTGCACAAGTGCTGCTGGCCCATCGGAGTGTCTGCCTCATCTTCCATCTGCCCTTGGCCAGGCTGTCCACTCTTTTGTGGGATTATCTCCTCACCCTTGTCCCCGTGCAGCTCCATGGCCCACTCACTGGCTCCCCTTGGAGGCCTGTGGAGCTTTCTGAATTCCCTTCACACCTGGAAGAGCCAAGGGAACTGCTACAGATTGAGTATTTGTGTCCCCAGCCTTCAGCTACACACACATTCATTTGTTGAAATCCTAACTCCCAAGGTGATGCTATTAGGAGGGGAGGCCTTTGGGAGGTGATTAGGTTATGAGGGTGGAGCCCTCATGAATGAGTTTAGTGCCCTCATAAAAGAGACTCCAACCTGACCATGAATGATGATGCTGTAACGAAAATATCCAGCTTATGGTGTTTATGGTAGTTTTGTTACAGCAGCCTGAACAGACTAACTAATGGGCCTGGGAAATATAAGCCCAGCCCCACTGTTCAACCTTGCTCTGCCACTGAATCTACTCAGATGTAGCCAACCCACACCCAGTGTTGACATTGTTGGTCCATAGGGAAGCAGAGTTCCAAAGTGGGCAAAACCTAATAGCCTCAGCCTTAAACCTAACATCTCTCCTCCCTGCAGCACCTAATCTGAAAGAGGAAAGATGGGGCCATAAGTGTTTCACCCAGCCTCTCTCATTTTCCCCTCCTTCTAACAACCTCCTGGTGGGAGGTTGGGCCAAGATTCCCTTATGAAAACGCTGCAAACTGGCCAGCCAGTCCTGACTCCTGAAATTTTTTAAAAAATTAATTTAATTTATTTATTTTTGGCTGTGTTGGGTCTTTGTTGCTGTGCCCAGGCTTTCTCTAGTTGCGGCGAGCGGGGATAACTCTTCACTACAGTGCGCAGGCTTCTCATTGCAGTGGCTTCTCTTGTTGCAGAGCATGAGCTCTAGGCACGCAAGCTTCACTAGTTGTGGCATGCAGGCTCAGTAGTTGTGGTTTGCGGGCTCGAGAGCATAGGCTCCGTAGTTGTGACGCACGGGCTTAGCTGCTCCACACGGCATGTGGGATCTTCCTGGACCAAGGCTCAAACTCGTGTCCCCTGCACTGGCAGGCAGATTCTTAACCACTGCACCACCAAGAAAGCCCTTGACTCCTGAAATTTTGAAGAAGCTTAGTTATTAGAAATTTGTCAGGCTAGCTCTCCACAGCCTGTTTTTCAAAACCTTTGGCTTTCCAAAGAAGTTAAGAAAATCAGCTTTGAGATTTAAGCTTCTCTAGGCCAATGGTTCTAGGGGGCATTTTGGAAAATTGTACGGTTACTTTTGGTTGTCACAAAAATTGGGCAGCTCAAGGTTAGGAGATGAGGACCAAGGATGCTCAACATCCTGTCATGAAAGAGGCTGTTCCATAATGAAAAATCATTCTTTCCAAAGTCTGTGTAGATGAAAAATCTACAACTTTATGAGCTTAAAACCTAACTCTAACAAACTGTTTCAGCATGGTTTAAATATAAACCATGTATTTAGTTGATATAAACCAGTATAAAATTTCCAGCAATGCAACTAATGTATAAATGAGAGATGATTCTTTGACTTGTTTACAGTATCACCAAGAGTTTTTCCCCTAGTTCCAAAAAGTCACCAAAAGCAGCATTACTTTTTATAGCTGTGTCACACTGCTGAATCTGTCTGCATGGTTAGCTGTCATTCAGGGCAATCATGGAGGCACCAGTCTTATGCCTTCTGGTGCAGGTGTACCCAAGCATTATATGTAAATGCATATTATTTCACCATAAGTCAGTCTCCTTTATCTCTCCTTTATATTTCACTTAGAGCACTGCATTGATATTTAAAGAATGTAGTAGGTGGCTAGTATTAGCACTACAATTTCATTTTAAGATAGTAAAGGGAGAATAAAAAATGTTATACAAAGAGAGTTGAAATCAGGTAAGGATAAGAGCTACTGCTCTGGACAGTCCCCACTTTTCCCCTCTCCACATTGAGCAGTACCACGTGCCAGGCACTCAATGTTTTCCAGACTTGCTGTCCTTTACTCGTCTCAACCATTCTGTAAGGTGGGCATTATCAACCCTATTCTATAGAGGATGAAACTGCAGCATAGAGAATCTAAGTAAACCAGTATGTAGAAAAACCAGTTTTCAAATTCAAGTTCACATGGGTGTAAGGCATGGCATCTTAACTATCCCACATATTCAACTAATAGAAAGAAGAAAGAAAGAAAAAGAAAGAAAGAAAGAAAGAAGAAAGAAAGAAAGAAAGAAAGAAAGAGAGAAAGAGAGAGAGAAAGAAAGAGAAAGAGAGAAAGAAAGGAAGGAAGGAAGGAAGGAAGAAAAAAGAAAGAGAGAGAGGGAGGGATGGAGGAAGGAAGGAAGGAAGGGAGGGAGGGGAAGAGAAAGAAAGAAAGAGAAAGAAAAGAAAGAAAGAAAGAAAGAAAGAAAGAAAGAAAGAAAGAAAGAAAAAAGAAAGAAAGAAAGAAAGGAAAGAAGGAAAGAAAGAAAGAAGAAAGGGGGAAAGAGAGAGGAAGGAAGGAGAAAAAGACCATGTTTTGTGAATTTTACTACCATATTCCTATTTACATAGTTTAATAAACCATTCATTGAAAATATTTATCAAGCAATTAAAAGGAGCAGCAAACCAACAGCTAGAAGAGTCTTCTATTTTAACAAACCCTCTGTGGAATCCTTTATGAACTGTGTTACGTAATTGCCTGACTTAACATATTTCTGTGTTGTTATAACTTCCTCAGTGTTTTATGTGGGGAAAATACTAATCCTTAAAATGTACGTTATTAGCTAACAATTTTCTAATGCACTATTTCTCTAGTTTTTCATCCAAGAAACCCAAAGTACTTTAGCCTAATCGGTCCTATATGGAAAATAGTCCTGCCTCCAATTATAAAAATGACAATGAGTACATTTCCACCCATGCTGTCACCTGAGAGAGGAGTCAGATTGTAGAACACCTGAAAAGGACTCATCCACTTTCAGAGAAGGGTTCTTCTCGGATGTCATCTTACACCAGGGTCGACAAAGAACCTCAGCTGATAAAAATAAGGGCAAGGACAATTGCTATTTATGGAGTGCCTGCTGTATGCCCCATCATTTTCTGTACATTATTTAATTAAAACCTTATAACATCCTATGAGTTAGGTATCATTACCCTCATTGTACAGATGAAAAAATAAGGGCTCCAAGCAGTTATGAGTGGCCCAAGAGCATCCAACAACAGAGAGTACAAGCTGGGACCTGATGTTTCATTACGCCAGCATCTACTCAATTTCATCGATGGAGCACTGAGCATTTGCAGGAATTTACAGACTTTTAACCCACCACCATTATTATGTCAGAGAGGCGCTTTAGGGGGCTTTGGATTAAACCTCCAGCTAAGTTTTATTTATACCTAGGAAGTCTAATTTCTAGGGGATGTTCTCAACTGTCTCTAACAGATTAGGATTTGGGGGGAATTTGGGCAGTTGACCTGCCACTTCAGTGATAGGAATGTTTCTTGGGAAATCCAACATTGACAGGAAAGCTTGAGTAAACACTTTAATAAAATGCAAAATGACGGGGCAGTAAATTCCCAGAACTGTTTTCCCCACCTTCCAGCACTCTCTATTTTTGGTGTTGTTTTTAGGTTGTTCCCATGTCCTAGGGAAGCCGTATCACTGCTGAGAAACTCTTTCTTTGAAGACCTCTATGACTTCCATATTCTCGTCACCTTTTTAATTTGTTCTGGGGCAGAACCTTCCCAAGTTACATTGAAAATGAAAAAGGTAAATATAGAAGCAGCAGCCACTGGGTGTCACTGACTTACCACTTGAATATACCTCATCTCACATTTCTAGAGCAGGAGAAAATCTGTCCACTTTAGTGGGATATTTCAAAACCCCTCATGTTTTTGATTGCCACAGGTAAAGATAGAAGAGCATAGAACATTGAAAATGTGGATCTTATGACATGGAGAAGCACAATGCCAGCTACTCTTCTGTCTTCTGTTATAAATTATTCACAACTGTAAGGAATGATATTCCTATTTTAGAGTTGGATACACTAAAGCAGATCAAGCTAACAATGGAAGATGACTGAGAACACATTCTAAGTTTTATTTTTAAACTTTGATGTTTTATTTTTATTTTAAAATAATTCTCCCATTATTTCATCCTCGTCCCCATTCCCAATTCTATATCTAAGAAGAGAAAAAATAAGTCATTTCAGGACATCTGAGAATTTCAGGATTCAGATTATGTCCCAAACCCCTACAACATCATATTAGGAGCTGTCATTTATCATGTCTATTCTGAGCCCAGGACATTCATAGCAGTATCTCATTTAATCCTCACCACAAAACATTATATAGGTTTTCACATCCCTAGATGAAAAAAAAAACCAAAAACGGAGGATCAGAGACAGTAAGTAACTTATGTAAGATCACAAAGGAGGATGACGATTACAGATTTAATCCCACATTTTTGGCCCCCAAAGCCATGCTCGTCCTGCTACACCAGGCTGCATCTCTACAGAAACGCTGCCTTTATTTTGGCCACATCCCTTTCGAAACCATTTAACATTGTACCAAATAGTAGGTGATAAAAATATTACGCCTAAGACAAGTGTGTCTTTTGTTTTTTGAGACCATGTCCCAGGTAATTCCATTTGCCGAGGGAATCAATTACAGTCTGTCATCCAGACTGTAATTAGGAATTTCCCCTCAAACTCCTCAGGGTGACATTCTGGCCTGGGATTTAGTTTCTCCGGATCTTCGGCTGTCTAAGCAGGCCAAAGCTTATCTCTTTCCATAGTGGATGGGTTCCCACTCTCATTTTTTGGCCTAAAAATACCCATCCATCTGGAGAAATATAATCCTTATTGAGGCTAGAGAGTGGTGGGGAGCTTTGGGGTTATTTATCTTCCAGTAGGTGCGGTCACAGCGCAGCAAAGCTACAAACTCTTAAGCTCCCTGATTCTTCCTTGCCAACACGATTAAGCTCAGAGCTGGAGGCTTTCTCTGGGTGAGACAAGGTAGTGTGTCTCCATCACCACGAGCTCGTCCTGCCAAGCTCCTGCTCTACAAAGAAGCCGGCGTTCTAGCTGATGCCTTCTGACTTTTCACCTCCCTGAATCACACCTGGATTATGGATTTTTCCTTCCTTTAACCCAAAGTCAAAACATCATGACTCTTACGCTTTCTACTCTCTTCCTGTAGATCCTTCGATTTCTTTTCAGACATGGTTATGGTGGTAACTTTTCTACTGACCCTGTGTAGTCTGGCAAATCTCATTATTTCAGATTTTTTTTAATTAATTATTTCATTTTTTAAAATTAATTAATTATTATTATTATTTTTAGGCTGTGCTACATGGCTTGTGGGATCTTAGTTGCCCAACGAGGGGTCAAACTTGGGGCCCAGCAGTGAAAGTCGAAACCACCTGACTGCCAGGCAATTCACCTATTTCAGATTTTTTAAAAAGCATCAGGCTCTAAAATACAACTCTGTTTCCCTTTCCATTCTTCATTTTAAGGCAAATGTAATCTTTTCATTGTCAGCAAATCTCAGATGTCTGGAGGATAAGAGGACTCTCTCCATCCTCTTCCCGCCGCCCCCCAACTCCACACCCCCCGACATTGTTTCGTCTTCTGCTCCTCTCAACATCATTTTCTGGATAACAGCCTCAAATGCACCTGGAAAACTCACACGAAACTCAAGCTTCCTCTCTTGATGACCATCCAAAACAGAGATGAAATAAATGTACACTAGATGCAATCTAGTTGAAACTCAAGTCTCTTTACTTTATGAAAAATAATATTCCAAATTTTATCTTAAAACCTAGATTATTTATAGTAAAAAAGAAACCCACAAATAATATGTATTTTTAAATATGGGCCTCTGCTGCCCACACAAACCCTGTTGTTGGTTGGAGTACAGGTATGGATGATTAGGAAGTGTGGGAAAGGAATGTTTACATACTTATGACATCACAATCTACATCATCTATATAAATGCAGAGAAGAATTTGGCCTCTTTTTGCCCCCAATTGTTAACAGGAGCATCTCCCAGCTTGCTCTGCTTTCAGGTCGCCTGGCCTTGCTTCAGAACCTGCTCTGCCACCGTGGCATAGCTTCACTTAGTTACCGTCTACAGAGCACTGCCCTTCCTCCAGACTTAGATGCTCTAGCCTGTCTGTCATTTCATTCAACCAGCACACGTGTACTGAGCAACCACGCTGCTCCAGGTACTGATTTCGCATTTTTACTTCTCTATAATGCCCACCCCCTTCAGTCACTGCTTCTAATAGCAGGACTAGTTAAGGAACTGGTCCAATGTCACATAACCAAGAATGGGCAGAGGAAGGATGCACAGCAAAACTGGAGCTGTGAGCCACCATGTGATCCCAGCTCTGAGGTTTATTGCATCTATGTTAGGAGGAATTTCCTCTCCCATTCAGGGTCTTTCATTTCTTCATCTAATAAGCTTCCTGAATGACAAGGTAAAGAGAAAATAAAATAAAGTACCTTAAGCTAGTGGATATTCTAAAAGATAAAATCTGACACGTAGTTATCTCTATTAATAGCTACACAATTTTCCTCCCTTTGCCAATGTATTTGAGCCATTGGTCATTACAGAGATCAGAGTAATTATCTTATCCAGGGAAACCCATTTTAGGGAAATGTGTCAATTTGGAAAACACACCTCCTGAAAGCACATAGCAGGCCTCACTCGCACCCAGGATCAGGTCAGGATTAGAACAGCAGGATAACCATCAAAATTCTCTCACTTTCACAATCCACACTGGCAATTTGAAAGTTGAAAGTTGCTCGAAGCTGCAGACACAATCAGGCGTTGTTTGCAGAGGAAGAATTCTAAACTCTCCTAAGACAAGAGAATTCATGAACATAAGAACATGTACTTCTAAGAGCGTAGTAGGAAAACTTGGCAGAGGTGAAAAATATTCTCTGTACCCCGCCTACAATGTTATTGCCACTCTCTGATCATTTGTAAAGGAACATTTACCCCTGACAAGTACACTCTGCTCTCAGAGAGGAACTTGTGACCTCAGGATGCTGCGAATGTGACGGTGGGATCAGGATGTCCAGTCCAGGGGAGGTTCATATCAAAACATAACCCTGCCCAGTTTCTCCAGCACCCAGGTCTCACTGTCTCATCCAGCTGTCGAGCATGAGGCCAGAACAAGTGAGGCTGGTGAAGACCACCAGTGGGGAATCCCCACCTCTCCCCGACAGTCTCCTCTCCCTGCACCCCCATCACTGCTCTAGAGTTTGAGCAGTTCAGCTAGTTCGCCCCCAGCCCAGGAAACCTTCCCTTCCAGCATCACTTCTGCTCGGGGAGCACAGAAGTCTCAGAGGTTGTTGGTCTTGGTTGAGGACTGTTGATCTTGAAAATACCCTGTTCAGGTAAGAGCAGAGCCATGCCTAGCGTCTCTGGCTGGCTTGTCCCATTCTTCGTGACTCAAAGTCACCTAGCTAGCCAGAAAAGCCTCCAACCCTGCTCACTCATCCAGGCCTTTTGCTTTCCATAAAGCAGGAAGCTTAAATAAATTGATTATAATTTCACTAACTAAAAGAAGAATATAGAGGTATTGTCAACTAGGAAATCTCACAAGCCCTAACACAATGGTAGGTCTACCTTGATGCTGCCACCTCCGTTGGCTGCTAAAATATCCTTGGGTACCTATGCCCAGAACACCAAAGAAGTGTGTGGGATGACTGATGTCTTTTAAACTTTCAAACAAACAAGCAAAAGCCCCTTTGTCAAATGTCTTCAAACATTAGATTTTCTGATTAAGTACACTATTCAAAACATTTTGTGCTGTGATATAAGTTAGAAACAGGGAGTAGGGAGCTGAGACCTGCCATCTGGAGTAACACACTTCAGGGAAATGAAGCTCCAGGTGTAATAGGGGAAAACGTTTGCATTCTATTACAAGTTAACCACTAAAGGGATGTTGCCTATAAGTTTAATTATACATAATGGCCCATCTCTGGAAACCCTGCCTCCCAGGTAATGAGCATTGAGCTAAAATACCTTTGTTTAGTTCACAGGAAACATCCTGACCAGGCCCACCTGTGAATGGCTGCAGGAAGGAAGAAATTGACACATCCCTTCCGGAGGCCGACCGGAAACAGGAAGTGTTTGACTTTATTCCCTCCCCTTTTAGTATAAAAGAATCCTGGATTCTAACCCAGTCAAGATGGATCTTGGCAACAGGAGTCCACCATCTTCTCTATTTGCTGGCTTTCCAAATAAAGTCACTATTCCTTGCCCCAAAAACTCATCTCTCGATTTCTTGGCCTGATGTGCAGTGAGCAGTACAAGCTTGCACTAACACAGATAGCATGTTGTTTATGGGACAGAAGTGTCTCTGGATTTACGTTAGGCTTTCTTTTTTTTTTCTGGTACGCGAGCCTCTCACTGTTGTGGCCTCTCCGGTTGCGGAGCACAGGCTCTGGACGCGCAGGCTCAGCGGCCATGGCTCACGGGCCCCGCCGCTCCGCGGCATGTGGGATCTTCCCGGACCGGGGCACGACCCCGCGTCCCCTGCATCGGCAGGCGGACTCTCAACCACTGCGCCACCAGGGAAGCCCTATGTTAGGCTTTTACTCCCCCCTCCTCGAGCACCCTAGTGCAGGTCCCTTTCGACCCTTACCTGCAGTAGAACAAAAAAAGGAAAGGAGAAGCAAAGAAGGAGGGGGTGGAGTATAACTTGTACTTCCTCGTGGCAGCTTTCCTCCATTCTAGTTGAGAGAAGAATAATCTGGAAACATGCATTATGATAGAGAAACTGCTCATTGAGCAGTTGGAGGCATCAGAGAACTCCGACATTGTTACCATGAACCCAGAGCTATGCGGGCAAGGATGCTTCATGTCAAATTGGACTGAAGTGAATGAAGGATAAGCCTGAAGAAGTCTGGCCCCGGGAGGGCTCAGGATGTTTATACAGAACCCACTCATCAAGTTCTAGAAAAAAGCTAAGCCTAATGAAGCTTAATTCGTAGTGAGATATCATTCCTTGGACCTGGTTTTCTTTTAAAAACATACTTTCTTGAGCTCATCCTTCAAGCCAGGCTATTGTTTGGGTTCAACTAAACTCTGCCAGAGTACAGACCTTACTTTAGGATCTATTTGTGTCTGTGTGTGGCAATACCATCTTCCTGCTTAGGAGGCCAGATCTTATTTACAAATTCGTATATTTCAGGAATTAAAACTTTTGTAGGTTAAATCCACAATCATAATCATTTAAAATGATGCTAATGCTCAAATCTAGCCACCTACTACCTGAATGCGTTGTTTCAGTTGCTGTACTTTGATAAATATAGATCTGCTACCTACTCCATGTTCCAGTTTTGTTTATTTCCCTCATGACAACATTCAACTCAACATGTAGTAAAGCCGTAAGAGTTCTTGTTGCCAAAATCAACCTACATATTCTACACTTTTCATAAGATAACTGATGTAAGAACAAATAGAATGTCTGGGAATTAAAATAAATATGCATCAGACCAAGTAAAAAACATTCAGTGATGATCATTATGATACAAACGAAAGTATAGGTTAGGGCAGAAGAAAAACAAGGAGATTTGGATGCAAAATTTTCAAATCTCCTTTTCTGGTTAGGTAAAAAAATTATATTTTGTGTACAAAATAGCCTTGTCCAACAACCAATTTTGTGCTTCTTTTTAGAAAAAGACGAATTATCTTTTAAAAAATATTCCACAGATGTACAGTCACTCTCAGGGATAGGTAGTAGAACTCAATATTTGTGCTTTAGAAATTATGATCTCATAAAGAAGGTAACCTAGCCACTAGTGAGACTGATTTCTTAAAATGGCTAAACTACTGTCATACAGATGTATTTTTGTTTTCCTTTATCTGAATGGTGAATTATTTGAAACAGCATACTCCACAGTTTAAATATGGCCCACATTTTAAATTAATTTCACCAAAATAATATGTTCAGTGTACCAGTTTTCACTTAATAGAAATATTTCTATAAATTCCTAATATCACTGAAAGGCAGTGTGAAGCTATGCACAGAAAATTTCTAAAAACTCATGTTATCCCAGGAGAAATTAATCTTTGTACAAAAATATCACGCAAATATTTATTTGCAAAGAATTCTAAGCATGTCTTTAGAAAACCACATTTATAAACAAACTAGTTGGTCTGTTTAAAAAGACTCTGCACCAAGTTGGTGGTTCTTTTGTGTTGTTTTAATTGCTTATATAGAAATGCATCGTGTATGAAAGACCTACATGATTTTTGACTGGATGGGGAAGTTTCAGTATTACTACAATTGAGACTAATTCTCCAACAGCTAAGCTACCTCCTACAAGGACAAATTTTCTAGAGAAACAAATGGAGCAAATGGGGAAAGAAGGGAGTTTAGATCACAGAATCTAAAACCTAGGTGTTCACCTCTGCCCTCTCTGAATAACTGAGAACATTTTCAGGTCAAACAGTAATTTACAGGGCCTCCAAGAGGTCTTTGATTTCATGATACTGATATGTAAGTCTCTCAATCCCCTTTAAGGAAACTCCAGGCAAAATCTAGGAGAATGCCCTATGTATTTGAGACTACCTATGTCACTTTCCTTAGCTCCAGCCTAATCTCCATTTGTTCAATGACCTTGCAAAAATTATAATAGCCACCTGTCCAACCAACACACCCACCTACGCCCAACCAATTTACATATATATAAATTTGTACTTTTGTACGTATGCTAGACTCACTCTGCTATATTTTGACAATGTTGTCTTGTGACGTCAAACAGACTGATGTCTCCACTAAAGAGAATTAATATTTCTGTGGTAATTATCTGGGGAAGAGGAAAGTCCTCAGTCAGAAAACTGGACCTAGGAAGACAAACCTTAAATTCATTCATTCTTTCATTCAATGAATATTTGTTGAGTGCTGACTATACACCTGGCAGTGTTCTCCAGCCTGAACTGTTGCCCAAACTAGAGGCTGTAGGAGTGACAAACTTGTACCTTTACCCTCTTTTGACTGGGCCTGAGAATTAAATTGACATAAGATAGATCAACAGGAGAAAAGCACACCAATTTATTTAGTAGAAATTTTATGTGACACGGGGTTCTTCATAAGGAATGAAGACCCAAAGGAATGGCAAAACCTATTTGCTTTTTTACATTAGGTTGAGCAAAGAGGAACAATTGTGGAAAAATGACTAAACTATGTGGGGAGGCTGAAGGAAGATAAGAATTGTTTTAACAAACTATGTCTGTATAGGATTCTCTCCATCTCAGCTTCTCATCCTTGAGGTTGAGAGTGTTACTTTCCTTTGGGTATAGGGAGGACATCTTTCATATAGGAATTTCATGTTCTGCTTTTAAGAAAAAGAAGGAAGATCAGAGTGATTTTCTTGTATTTGCTGTTTTTCAAGTGCCTTTAACTCAAAATAGTCAATATGCCAGAGAGGCATATTTTGGAGTAGCACGTTCTGGGCTTCTTCGAGATCATATATCCAGCACCCACTCAGCATTTCCTTTTGGATATCTAAAAGGCATCTCCAATCCAATGTGTCCATAAGTAAAGGTCTCACATTCTGACTCCCCCATGTGCTCCCAAGGTCAGCTGGTAGCAACTCGGTTTCCAGTTGCTCAAAAGACCTGATTCCTCCCCTTTTCTCAAACTCCACATTCAATCCAGCAAGAAATCCTGTTGGCTCTACCTTCAGAACATACCCAGAGCATGGCCCCTTTCTACGACCTCCTCCATTAAAACTCTGGTAGGATGGACAACTGTGGACTTGTCCCAACTGGAGTATTATAACACTCTGCACACCAGTTTCTCAGCCTTCCCCTTTCTTCCCTATAGTCTATTCTGAACACAATGGCCCAAATGATTCTGATAAATTTTATGTTCAAATCATGCCACACCTCTGCCCAAAACCTTCCAGTGACTCTACATTTCACTCAAGAAAATTCCAAAGTCCTTACTATGGCCTCTAAGTCTCCCATGACCACTTGCTCCCTGTCACCTCTCTGACACCATCCCATGTCCCTTCCCCGAGCCACACTGGCCTCTGCAACCTTCCTCTAATTAGCTACGAACTTAAGCTCTAGGTGCCGGTTCTTTTCTCTGCCCGGTATACATCCCTTTCCCTGCCAGCATATATTTGCATGGTTAATTCTCATACCTCTTTCAAATCTTTCTCAGATTTACATCCTCTAGGAGGCCTCCCCCCACTGCTCTATCTTGTATTGTAATGACAGCCCACCCCAAACACAAAAACTCCCTGCTGGCATTTCCCATCTCCCTCTACCTGTTCTATTTTTTTTCCGTGGCACTTAATTCATTCTAAGCAAACTTACGATGTTTCGTGATTGTCTGTTTGTTGTTCGATGACAGTTTTGTTTTGCTTTCGTCTCTTCGGTTTCCCGATGTATCCCAAGCATGTGGCAGAGGGTGGGCGCTCAATGAACAACTGTTCAATGAAGGAATGTGAGCAAAACACATGTGATCTCTGGCGTCAGGAAGGTTACAGCCCATGGAGTGATATCTCTTCTCCCTGGGTTTCCTTTTGTGGTCGGGACCTCGATGAGCCTAGTGGGCCTCAAAGTGCTGGAGGGCGCCCCCAGGTGGAGGAAGAAGCATGGCCTCTGCCATCCGGAGCCGGACCCACAACCTGAAGAGAAAGGAGTTATTCCTCGCCCCACCCCCGCCCAGTTTTATTGACATATATTTGACAAATAAAATTGTAATATATTTAAAGTGTACAAAGTTATCTGATATATGTATACATTGTGAAAGTCCCCTTCATCGAGTTAATTAACACACCTCTTACACTTCACCCATTTGTCTTTTTTTTTTTCCCGGGTGAGAACACTTAAGTTCTACTCTCTTGGCTCAGCAAATTTTAATTATACAATAAAGTATTATCAACTACAGTCACTATGGTACACATTAGATCCTCAGATCTTATGTAACTTATAACTGAAATTTTGTACCCTTTTATCAACCTCTCCATAGTCCCCTGACCCCACCAGCTGCTGGCAATCACCATTCTATTCTTGATTTCTATGAGTTCAACTTTTTTTTTTCAGATTCCATATATAAGTGATACCATGAAGAATTTATCTTTCTCTGTCTGGTTTATTTCACTTAGCATAATACTCTCAAGGTCCATCCATGTCGTCACAAATGGCAGGATTTCCTTTTTTCTCATGGCTAATGTTACTTCTTTCTCATGAGTAATATTTCTTAATATTCCTTCTTTCTCATGAATAATATTACTATATATATATATATAGAAATATATATAATGGAATGTTATACATATATATCTCACATTTTCATCTGCTGATGGACACTTAGGTTGTTTCCATATCTCGACTATTATGAATAATGCTGCAATTAACATGGGAGTGCAGATATCTCTTTGAGGTAATGATTTCATTTCCTTTAGATATATACCCACAAGTGGAATGCTGGATCACATGGTAGTTCTATTTTTAGCTTTTTGAGGAACCGCTATACTGTTTTTTCTATAGTGGCAGTACCAGTTTATATTCTCACCAACAGTGCACAAGGGTTCCCTTTTCTCCATGTCCACGCCAACACTTTTATTTCTTGTCTTTTTGATAATAGCTATTCTAACAGTTGTGAGGTCTTATCTCACTGTGGTTTTGACTTGTGTTTCTCTGATGATTAGTGACGTTGAGCACTTTTTCATGTACCTGTTGGCCATTTGTATGTCTTCTTTGGGAAAATGTCTATTCAGGTCCTTTGCCTGAATTCAGGAGACTCTATGTTGCCATCTCAGTGATATCTCCAGGAATTATTCCTTATAAGGCAAATCACTGTTCCTGTTTCTATTTTCTTTCAGATAGCCATAAGTTGTTAATAAAATTTTCTTCAAAATTCCTGCTTGCATTTAGCTGTACTCTGAAGATGTATCAGAAGTTGTGTGTCCTCATTTGAGGCCAGTCTCAACAAGGAGGCTTCACTCAATCCAATGATTCCCTTATGAAGAGCTATTCAATAAAGTGAATTATCTCAGACAATCTAGGAGAGATCTATTGGGTCAAGACCAGCTTCCTAGTCCCCTAGGCCAAGCCTCATAGATATCTAATGACTTCACCAACTCAACCAGGCCTCTTTTCTATGTGTTATCCTCTTCAGGGAGTTCACATACGATGCTTGGTATGACAGAGAATATTAACAGTCTGGGAATTTCTAGACTAAAGGAAAACTAGTTAATTCAATTGCTTCCTGATGATAAGAAATCTTAGTAGAAGGAGAATTAACTGTTTAAAGTCGTAACAATGTCATTTTACAAAATATTCATGTTCTAAAGAAATAATGATCCTTCTCTGTGCCCAAATAATACACTCATTTTTTAAAATTGTCTCATTTATTTTCATAGACTCCCCAAAAGCTAGGACAATGCTGGGCCCATTTAATGAGCAATATGGATGCTCAATACATGTGAACAATCCAACATCTGGTCAGCCAACAAAGTAAGAATACAAAATTCCCATTGTTTCCTTTCTCTCCTTATATCCCTAACTGTAGATATGTGTCATAGTTAGATATTTAGTCCTCCAAATAAAAAAACAAACCATTTTCTCCCAATTAATTAACTGGGCCCATGTCATTGTACTACAAAGGACATTTATTTCCCAGTAGCCAAATTTTGTAATTTTTGCCATTTCCCTTTAATGTCCAAATTTGAGCTTCCCTGGAAATTAATTCAGTTACAGTTTACTGTAGAACTGCACTTGGCAGCATCCAGGACAGCAAGCCCATAACTCCCCATCCAGATTTAAATCACACCAACTTGTTTCATGTTGCTCTTGGGTCATCAATGTGTCCTTTCCAATGCTGCCTTGAAAGGGACAGTCATTGATCTGACCATCAGTTCAAAGTTCTACCAAGCTAAGGCATGTAAAACACATTCTCCCTCATATATTTTATTTTTAAAAGTTATTTCAGTTATTTCAGGGTTTCCTTTTATAAAAGTCATCTTTGTGCCATGGACCTCTTTAACGCTTTGGTGAAACCAGTGGATAAATGCATAAGATAAAAAACGTAAAATTACAATGGAAATCAATTATTATTATTTTTGACATTCTGTAGGCCAATACAGAACCGTCTATTCCCTAAAATTTAAATCTGTGATAGAGGTCTTAACTATTCATAGTATTAACTACTGTAATCTAACATACTTACATTGACTTGGAATCAAATATTAAATTAATAATTTAGCAATTTAAATTACAGTTTACTTACTTTGAGTTTGTTCAACATAGTTTTGGAAGTCCTAGCCACAGCAATCAGAGAAGAAAAAGAAAAGGAATACAAATCGGAAAAGAAGAAGTAAAGCCGTGACTGTTTGCAGATGACACGATACTATACATAGATAATCCTAAAGATGCCACCAGAAAACTACTAGAGCTAATTGATGAATTTGGTAAAGTTGCAGGATACAAAATTAATGCACAGAAATCCCTTGCATTCCTATACTCTAACAATGAAAAATCAGAAAGAGAAATTAAGGAAACAATCCCATTCACCACTGCAACAAAAAGAATAAAATACCTAGGAATAAACCTGCCTGAGGAGGCAAAAGACCTGTACTCAGAAAACTATAATATACTGATGAAAGAAATCAAAGATGACAAAAAAAGATGGAGAGATATACCATGTTCTTGGATTGGAAGAATCAATACTGGGAAAAGGATTATACTACCCAAAACAATCTACAGATTCAATGCAATCCCTATGAAATTACCAATGACATTTTTTACAGAACTAGAAAAAAAAATCTTAAAATTTGTATGAAGACACAAAAGACTCCGAACAGCCTAAGCAATCTTGAGGGAAAAAAAATGGAGCTGGGGGAATCAGACTCCCTGACTTCAGACCACACTACAAAGCTACAGTAATCAAGACAATATGGTACTGGCACAAAAACAGAAATACAGTTCAGTGGAACAGGAACAGGATAGAAAGCCCAGAGATAAACCCACACACCTATGGTCAACTAATCTATGACAAAGGAGGCAAGGATATACAATGCAGAAAAGACAGTCTCTTCAGTAAGTGGTGCTGGGAAAACTGGACAGCTATGTGTAAAAGAATGAAATCAGAACACTCCTTAACACCATATGTGAAAATAAACTCAAAATGGATTAAAGACTTAAATGTAAGACAGGACACTATAAAACTCTTAGAGGAAAACATAGGAAGAACACTCTTTGACATAAATCACAGCAAGATCTTTTTTGACCCCACCTCATAGAGTAATGGAAATAAAAACAAAAATGAACAAATGGGGCCTAATGAAACTTAAAAGATTTTGCACAGCAAAGGAAACCATAAAGAAGATGAAAAGACAACCCTCAGAATGGGAGAATATATTTGGAAATGAATCAACAGACAAAGGGTTAATCTCCAAAATATATAAACAGCTCATGCAGCTCAGTATCAAAAAAACCCCCAACCCAATCAAAACATGGGCAGAAGACCTAAATAGACATTTCTCCAAAGAAGACATACAGATGGCCAAGAAGCACATGAAAAGCTGTTTAACATCACTAATTATTAGAGAAATGCAAATCAAAACTACAATAAGGTATCACCTCACACTGGTTAGAATGTGCATCATCAGAAAATCTACAAACAACAAATGCTGGAGAGGGTGTGGAGAAAAGGGAACCCTCCTGCACTGTTGGTGGGAATGTAAATTGATACAGCCATTATATGACCCAGCAATCCCACTACTGGGCATATACCCAGAGGAAACCATAATTCAAAACGACACATGAACCCCAATGTTCATTGCAGCACTATTTACAATAGCAGGGTCATGGAAGCAACCTAAATGCCCATCAGCAGATGAATGGATAAAGATGTGGTACATATATACAATGTAATATTACTCAGCCATAAAAAGGAACAAAATTGGGTCATTTGTAGAGACGTGGATGGACCTAGAGACTGTCATACAGAGTGAAGTAAATCAGAAAGAGAAAAATATCGTATATTAATGCATATGTGTGGAATCTAGAAAAATGGTACAGATGAACCGGTTTGCAAGACAGAAACAGAGACACAGATGTAGAGAACAAACGTATGGACACCAAAGGGGGGAAGCGGGGGTGGGGGTGGTGGTGGTGGGATGAATTGGGAGATTGGGATTGACATGTATACACTAATATGTATAAAATAGATAACTATAAGAACCTGCTGTATAAAAGAATAAAATTCAAAAAGAAAAGAAAAATAATTACAGTCTATAAAAAAGCTATGAGAATATTTACATCTAAATAAATAAGCTTTACAATCTTGGTGTTAGTCTCTCCCGGCTGACCACCCTTGTACGGTACCTGGTTTGCAACATACTGACTCTCCCTATCAATATGATTTGTACTCTTAAACTTTTCCAAATCCCTCCCAAATCAAATTAATTTTAATTCACTGAGAAGTTCTTGAGAATTTCTAGGTATAGTTGAAATGGGATGCTCTGATATGTGTAGAGATGGCTTTCTTCCATCACCTGAAATTTTATACAACTTGCCCCTTTTGCATAAATATATGGAATGTATCAATGAATAAATAAATGGTCGGTCTTTTTGCTCTTCTCATCCCAACCAAGTATAACCAGTGAAAAGATCCTTCTTGGTCTTGTTCTATCAGACGATAAAGATGCAGCTCTCTGTGACCTAGCATAGTTTGGACCTGGTGATTACTCTGGAGACTTTTCATCTCCTTCCAATTTACTGAGGTCTTGGAGGCACTATTTGAGTTGGAGTTAACAGCTGGCGAGGAAAATGAACTTAGCTAATTATTATTATTATCATTTACAACTTATAATAAAAATTGTCATTATTATGGCTATCATTATTGAGTTCACTTGTTGAGCAATCATAAATATTTTACTTGTAGGACATGTCTTAATTTCAAATTTTATTGAAAGATAGTGTGTATAGCTCATATAGCGGCATTTGTGCATGCATATGCTGTACAGTTTATTCAACAAATATTTATTACATGCCTACTCTGTATCACACACCATATAAAGTAAAATTACATTGATATGCTCCAGCCCAACTAAGCTTCTGACACCTCCCAGCTTTAATTCTATTCAAGGGCAAAATTTCCAGCAATGAACAGCAGCTATTTTCAATTGGCTTTCAATGCCACTCTCAAAACTCAATCACCAAAATCTCACTTTTAGAAAATTGTAAAAGGTATGACAAAATGTCACCCAAAGGCAAAATCATTCATCAATATAAAAGTAAAAGCAGAAATTTGCTACAGAAAGTCATCTTTTACCTTGAGCTCTGGTTTTCCTTCTGAAGAGAGGAGTCTGTGTGGTTAACTTTTATAAAAGGTCATTTCCATTCTGTTTTACAAATAAAAGATGTAATTAGGACTAGAAGTCAAGGAGTTTACCAAAAGGGATAGGTTGAGGCCATTCCCAATTAGAATTTTTATTTGGTTGATGTCACAGCTTAAAAATGTAAGAAACACAAAATACCCAAGTGAATTCATACCTTCCAAGACCATTTCAGGGGATTTTTGAACAGAGATAAAACTAGACAACACCCCAAACATGTGCATTAACAAGGTGGACCTCTTCAGAGTAAAAACCAATCTTTTGGGCTTCCCTGGTGGCGCAGCGGTTGAGAGTCCGCCTGCCAATGCAGGGGACACGGGTTCGTGCCCTGGTCCGGGAGGATCCCACATGACGCGGAGCGGCTAGGCCCGTGAGCCATGGCCGCTGAGCCTGCGCGTCCGGAGCCTGTGCTCCGCAACGGGAGAGGCCACAACAGTGAGAGGCCCGCGTACCGCAAAAAAAAAAAAAAAAAAATACCAAATCTTTTCCAATCAAACCAAAGCCAGTATCTCACTTTCTGGAAAGACAGCTGAACCAAGCAGCTATTTGTTGGTTGGAGTTGCTTTAAATTATTTTAGAAAACGTCAAAAAATAAATTACATTCCCCTTCTTGCGTGTATTTTTCCAGTTCCTTTTCAAAACAAAATGTTCATTTAGGGCCATGACAGCGAAAATAGAAATGTCTTTGGCATAAACTTAGCTTTCTAGCCTGCAGGCAAAATAGAAAATTGTTGTTAAATTGGTGTGGACCAGAAAATGGACGATAAAACTTGTTCATGAAACTTCTGCTAATAACAAACATTTGTCCCATGGTACGTACTATAAGTAATAACACATGACAGGGGATGGATATGTCACTGTCTTAACAGTGGGTTTTCATGCCTGTAAAGGCAGTAGGCCAAGTTCACCTGACCCTTCAGTTGTGGCTCCCTACAAAAATCTTAGGGTTGAAAAAATGCCCTTTTTAAACTACGAAATACTTGGGAAGACATTCTCTGGAGTTTTCGTCTTAGTTATTCTTCCTTTAAACTTTACAGGCAGCTTGGGTGGTTATGTTACTTATTATGACCAAGCACTAATTTCAGGTTCTATTTTCTGCTTCATCAGCATTTACTGCTTCCTAAGAGTTATGCCATTTACTAATTTTGCCTTCATTTCATTTGACTCAGTGGTCAGGAAGAGATAGGAAGCAATTTTGAAAAAGGTGGGTAGTTGGTAGGCGAAGAGACTGTGTCCATGGCTAGCACGGATGACAAGTCCTCCCTGTTGCCAGTTAAAAATTGTCACTGGGCTTCCCTGGTGGCGCAGCGGTTGGGAGTCCGCCTGCCGATGCAGGGGACGCGGGTTCGTGCCCCAGTCCGGGAAGATGCCACATGCCGCGGAGCGGCTGGGCCCGTGAGCCCTGGCCGCTGAGCCTGCGCGTCCGGAGCCTGTGCTCCGCAACGGGAGAGGCCACAACAGTGAGAGGCCCGCGTACCGCAAAAAA
>NW_006799885.1:1357129-1368885 GCF_000442215.2 Lipotes vexillifer
GCGTCCGGAGCCTGTGCTCCGCAAATGGGAGAGGCCACAACAGTGAGAGGCCCGCATAACGCAAGAAAAAAAAAAAAAAAAAAAAAAATTGTCGCTTGTCTACAAGAGTGAAGTCACTAGCCACTGCAGTCGCTGGCCTTCAACGCCCTGAAAGGAGCTCAGGGTGGAGATCAGGAATGAGGCACTCAGTCCTCTGGGAAAAAATGGCAGAACAGGCCTTCAGAGAGTTAAATAATTTCAGGAGAAGATTTTATGAGCTCAATTTCTTGCATCTTCTCTTATCTAGAAAAGCACTATAATCATTTAGGGTGACATCTGTTCCTCACGACCAGCAGCAAACCTCTGCCAAACTGTGTGCCTGACTGCATGTCCCCCTTCACCAAAATCACATATATTCTGACCTTCCCCTCTACCTCTTCAGAGCAGCTCCTCGGAGCTGTCTGAGATGCTGTCTCCTGGGCTATAGTCCTCATTTGGTCCCAAATAAAACTTAACTCACAACTCTCACATTGTGCTTTTTTTTTTTTCTTCACTCAACACTGTTTTCTAGCTTTATTTTATCATATTTTCTTGAATTTAAGACATCATTGATGGAGAGACTCACCATTTTATGCAGCAATACGAAAAAGAATATACACTTCCAATCAATCTATGATACAACACCTTAATGATAGCTCTACTTGAAGCCTGGGTGGGCCACAGAGCCTTCTTTGCCTGGAAATTTCTTTTATCTCTTCCAAGTTATTTGGCCTTTTCTCTTGCCTCCTATTGCACTGCTTGGCCTGTAATGGAAATTCTTCTACACTTATCTCAGTAACAAAATGTAACAAAGCCTCCTAGACCTGTAGGATTTTTTTCCCTTCTTAGTCCGCTAAAGCATTCGGTTGTTCTTTCCAAGAAAAGAAGGAATTGCAGTCATCCCTCCCACAAAGAACGTTGGCTTCAACTAGAATCAAATTCATGGCCAGCTGCTGTCTTTCTGCACAGGCAGTCACTTTTCATGTCAAGGCTGAATAATGGGCTTCTTGTTGAAGACATTTGACATAACGATTACACTCACCATGCACCTCCCCAACATTGCACATAATATCAGTCGACGTAACAACAACGAAAACAGTTATGACAAAGTCTGCAGGCGGTGGCCACTTCATCATGACTACTGCCTGGCTGACAGCAATTCTACAATGGCTCTCGAGTTCAGAGATGCTCAAATATGAGGGAAAATGTGCATCTTAGAATTAGCAGAACACAGTATTACCTGTTCTCACACTGTACAGGGGTAGCAGACTCAAATGCCCATAAAATCATGTACATTAGATAAATTATGTACATTAGTCCAATTCTATATAAAAAGAACACGCCCCTCCCCCGATGTCAACTATTTCCTGTCTCAGTTTTAATAAAGATGTGGATACAATTGAATATTGTCCACCAGAAGGAAAGCACCAGCCTACCCACCAGGAATGGTAGCAAACTGAAGAATGCATGTACTGTCTACAGGGGCGAGATGCTGCACAGCTTCCGTCAAATGTTACCCTGTCAGCAATCCTTAAGACTTCAGACACAGTATTGCCCAATCTTCTGATTTTTTTCAAGAGACACTGGGAAACTGGATATTCATATGAAATCTCTTAATTTTTAAGTTTTAAGAGCAAATCTGTGTGCTATATTTGGTTCACAGCTCAGTAATTTGTGGTCCCTGCAAGATACACCTAACGTAGGTCAGCCGTGTTGTAAACATGGCCATTTGTCCTGTGAGTTGATTTAATCAAAAAACTATCAGTGTGAATGAGAAGGTAATCTTACCTTAGTAACATCTTTGCCGGTGAAGCATCAGGGCAGGTTAGGTACCAGTAGAAGTACTGAACCAGAAAGTCTTTACATTTTGAATATTTTTCTTATAATTGTCTAGTATAATAGAATCAACTCACTAGAAGAATTTCAAGGCTCACAACTGGCAACAAGCAGGAAAATAAAAATTATTTTTTCGGTCCCACGTCTTTCTTTAAGAATGAGAATTACTGCTCTGGGACCCAGTCTTGCTTGGTACCTTGTTGAACCAGCAGACATGCTGTTAGGAGCCTCCCAGCACCCTTGGGAGGAGGAAGCCCACATGTGGGCGACCCAGAGGAACCGGAAGTAGAGGCTGTGGCAGCCTACCAGGGAATACCCTTCTCATCGCCCCTGCATCCTGGCCCTAAAAAAGAGAGCAATTGCTTTTCTTCTTTTCTCTCAAAGAAGGAAGATAGAAGAATTAAGAGTAGAGCTACTTACTATGGCTCAGCCCAATGCACTCATCTCTGATTTAAAGGCTTGGAGTCAGCCAAGAAGTTGGACCCTGAATATACCTGCTTTCATAATGCAATTGAAGGCAATAGATCCTTCATGGCTTCTTCATTTTCTAGGACTCAATTTCCCCATCTGTAAAATGAGCAGAAAGATGAAATAAGTACTTTTCAATCTGTGTTCTGAGAAGCTTTAGGGACTCAGATACTGTGCTTAAGGATCTGGTTTTATATAGCTTGCATTTGGTCCTAAAGGTAATGTTTCCATTTAATAGGAAAACATCATAACACCTAAAGAAATGCAGTGTTGGAGAAACACTGGCTGGGTGATATAAGTAATCTGTGAGGAGGCCTCTCCAGCTATGACACTTTGATTCTAAAACTTCCCCTACTTGCATGTACATTTCAATACTGTTCTAACAAAGTAAAATGCAGAGACATTTTCAGATTAAATAATAGCTCCAGCTTTTACCTAAAATACATGAGTCAATATGAACGTTCTCGTAAGGCTGAGTATGCAAAGGTACAAATGGCTCTGATATTTTTCTTTGAAATGAGGCTTTCCTTTTCTAGATTTTGCAAAAGATGACAGCAAAGAGCATGAACCTGGGAAGAGCAGCTCACACTAGAACAAAGGAGACCTTCTGTCTAGTCACTGTCGAACACGCACTCGCTGATGGAATCTGTACATGCAAGTAAAGAGGAGAACTGAGGTCATTTTCAGCACAGAAAGGCTCCAGATCATTTTCCTTAGGAAATGCAGGAAACTGAGGTTAAAATAAACTCCATTATGCAGACCAGGCATAAAGTTAACTACTCCTTAAACACAGTCCATGATTTCCCGCCCTTTTCTGCCTGTGCCTGGAAGGTCCTCTAGCTGGATTGTCTCCACTTCTCTAAATCCACACCATACCCAGGCTGCATGGTGATTTCACTTCCAATCTCAGTGTTTTCTCACTCCTGTCAACCCCTCATAGCACCTACTGTCTTTTATAATTACCTTCTATAAATGGGTAGTTTTGTGAACCCCTGTTAGATACACCTATGCATCACTTACCCACACACTCCTGACTCAAGGAACCACTATTGCTCTTCTGTACTCCCCATGATTTCTGGGCACATGGTGAGTAGGTAATCAATACATATGTTGAAGGGTTAGATGTGTTAATGAATAACTTCTGCATCTATGGGCAAGAACACTACTACTATAAGAGGAATGATAATATGGGTTCAAAACACTTTGAGAAAAAAAATGGAAACAGACTAATTGTTCATATAATAGTATGAGATTAGATTGTTATCATGAAAACAATGCTTACAACACAGCAGTGAGTGAAGAAAAAAAGATGTAAAAAAAACATAAAGAAGAGAAGAAAAGATTTCAGAATCATGTTTAAGATTATTGGATTCAGAATAGTATTTTTCTGTATGTTTCAAAATGTTGATAATGAGGCTTATATTACTTTTATAATGAAAAATAAGAAGAAGCAGGCTTTGAGTTTCTATGCCAGAGGAATATTAGTGGCATTTTGTTGTAACATGAATCTGAGGTCCACATAATTGCCATTTTTTAGAAGAAATCATTTTATAGCAAATGTTGCTTTTTGGTAGTTCACAGACTTATAGTGGATAGCCCCTTCTATGAGTTTCATCATGGGATTTCCTTTAATAAATTCCATTTCAGGGAGAACAGTGCTGTAGCAACATGTTCGTGTCTCACTATCAAAGAAAATTTCATAAGCAAACTGAACCAATTTGTTTCCTAGTGTATGTTTATCCCCATTAAGAGCTCCAAGAGTGAAAAAAAAAAAAAAGGTAATCATCTTAGAGGTCTCTAAATGCTTTCATGTTTTAAGCCATGGACTGAATTAGGTCCTGAAAGATCCAATCTAGTAAAAGCAACAATGTCTACTAGTAACCTGAGGAAAAGCTCCAGAACATTTTGTCCTCCGGCAAGTGACTGACCTAGATCTGGATGACAAGACACTAGACAGTGTTTCCAGGGATGGAAGGCATGTCTGCTCCCAACCCAGCTTTAAAGCTGTATGTGTGTTTGCATGCATGAGTGTTTTTTAAAGAGAGTATACTATTCCCCAGACAGCAAAAGAAGGTGGGATATTTTATCACTTTGTTTCAGAAGGACCCAGATACATTCCTTTAGGCGAGTTTTTGAAGTATCTAAAATAACACATTCTACTTCCATATTTCTATAGATCAAAATACAGGTACATACAAATCATTCCAAACTCCTGTACTTGCCTCATTTCTGTTACTGCATAAGTCACACCAAAAAATGCCCAATAGGGGCTTCCCTGGTGGCGCAGTGGTTGAGAGCCCACCTGCCGATGCAGGGGACACGGGTTCGTGCCCCGGTCCGGGAGGATCCTGCATGCCGCAGAGCGGCTAGGCCCGTGAGCCACGGCCGCTGAGCCTGCGCATCTGGAGCCTGTGCTCTGTAACGGGAGAGGCCACAACAGTGAGAGGCCCGTGTACCGCAAAAAAAAAAAAAAAAAAGCCCAATAATCAATATAAAATTCCAATGTAATCTTTCCCACAGCTCTTTGCTCTGTGACACAGTCCCATGCAATTAGATATATTCACAACTATGCTGTGGGGTTCCTGAAAACATTTTTAACTCCCTTATTTAAAGAACAGCCTTTCCCAAACCCTTCCCCTTTCTCCTACTTTCTCCTGCCTAGGATGCAGACGTGAGAGTCAGAGTCACAGCAGCCATATTGCAACTATGAGGGAATAGCCAAGAGAAGTGCAGAAATCTTGGATCTAACATTGTTAAGGTGCTGAAATAAAACAAGAAACAAGCTACCTTCAGTTTCTTATTGTTTATTTAACTCAATGTGGTTGGATTTTTCTGTAGGTAACAGCATTCTTATCTCTTATAACCCATTGGTGGCCAACTTGCATTACTGTGGCTTATTTCTTCATTTGTTTTTCTCTTTGTCAGATTCTCTCTTATTCTTAGACTCACAGGTGAAAGTATGTCCATTTTGCAGACATATCTATGATACATATTCTACTAATAAAATATAAATGTAAATTAGTGTTTACTAGTGTATGTGCCTCAGAACATATGTTTGATGATATACTCCACCAAAAAAAAAAGAAAATGGAGGAAGAGAATAGGAAAATTTTGTGACCAAATATATTTGGAAAACCTTAGATAGTCTATTTTTCTAGAGCTTTGCAATACACGTAAAACTATTGCAGACTTTGAAAAGAAGAATAAATGTACTAGTGAAATTGGGATGACATTCAGATATTTCCCAGTCATACTGACCACTGAATTGATTTTTCAAGCAATCCCTTTATTTACTGACCACCTGTCAGAATTAGAGTTCTGAGGACCATAGGTGGGAAACACGTACTACATTCACCCATAATATTTAATAATTTTAATATTAATATTTTTAATGTTTTAATAATTATTGTTTTATATTTTCTTATTTGCAAAAGACAGATACATTCTGACAAGTTTTAGAGAAACTCCCAGGGAATTCAAATCAACAGATATGTCCACACATACCAAAGAAAGGCAACAAGGCAAGTAGTAGCGAAATTTGTGATTATTTCCAGCTGGTTACAAATCCCCCATTTTCTTTGGCTAGAAGATTCAACCCCTGATACTGGCAGCCATGGTAACCCACATGTGCATTTCTGGATGGGGACAACTCTTTCCAGACTAAATGCTTGAGACATGACACCTTGGTTAGTCTTTGCCACTGCTCTCTGTAAGGACATTGCTGTGATTCTGTAAAACAAACAATTCTTGCTAATCTATGACATACTTGGATTGTCATGTGTTCTTAAGATCTTTCCTTACCTTTAATGCAGAACTTGCTTTTCCTTTGGGGATAGTTTATTCCCTCAGCAGAGGCATTTGATGTACCTCTGAGGCATCGTAGAGGTTGTAATACTCACCACCCCCCCCCCCCCCCCCCGTTCCAAATGACTTACTCTGTACCATGAGCCCAGCTGTAGCTATCAGGGTGTGTGTATGTTTTTCTTTCCTTTTGCTCTCTTCACATTGTCTCAAATTTTGAGCCAGAATAATTTAAGCACTAGGGTCTTTTCGGGTTTTGCAACCATGAAGAGCCTCGCAAAGTCTAGGCGTTTTGCCAGAAATCTAAACTTTGCTGAACTATGTGAAAAGGTTAAACATTTCACAGAGTTTGGGTTTCCCCGCCCCCCCCTACTGCCCTCCCAGACTCTGCCTTGTTCTTAAATGTCCGTTTTATCAAGAGATGGAATAACTAATAATGTGCTGGATATAACATTTTCAACCATCACGCTGTAACCATAGTAGTGCTAAAAACCCCAAACAAATGTTAATCACATGTCTCTCCATAATCAAAAAGAGCTGAGGACAAAGAGTCAGTGTAGTCTGTTTTAAGATGAAATGCCAGAAGCTTTCCATAAAATATATCTTTTTAAAATGAAGCTCTTATCCCCTGCTTGTAATAATTTCTTCGTTAACAAAAAAGCTCTCCCAAAATTTTCCCCAACGAATTAAAATAAATCACAACCTCCCCAGTCTGGAGGAAAATATAAAATAGTGTTTCCTAGCTCCCTCGTTCTGGAAGCTTCCTTGTGGTTATTTCTGGGAACACTGTATGCCTGTTTACTCTCGAGGAGGATACTTCTGAGGTTCTCAAGCTCACACAACACAGATATTGAAGGGAAAAGAAGTAAAAAAAACCTAGGAATCATCTTTGATTCACTCAGTTCCCCACACCCCATCTGAGCATAAGCTGTCTGTAGCTCTCCTAAAAGGTTTCCCAAATTTGCTTACTTTGTCTGTCCCCACCACCACCATCCCAGTCTCAGCTGCCACCCTCTCACCTGGACTCCGAACTGGCCTCCCTTTTTCCTCCCTGCCTCCATTCTCCCCAGAGCTGCCAGGCCATCCGATCTCCAGAGCCTTAGAATAAAAACACAATCTTCTTATTCTACTTTGTAAAGCTCTTCTGAAAACCCTTCTTCATCTTAAACTACCTCCTTCTTTCCTATCACACTCGGGTGCCTTCTTTCTCTCCTGCAAACACCCCAAGTTTATACCTGTCTTAGGGCCTCATCTTTGTATGGCTGGCTCGTCCCTGCCATTAGCTCTCTGCTTAAGTGTCTCTCTAGAACAGCCTTCCCTAATCACACAGTCTAAAAACCCTTCTCCCCAAACCCTCACTTATTCTCACTCAGATTCCCTTTTTAAGACTCTACACAGCACTTTCCCTATCTGATCTTTTCTCTAGCTCCCCATTCATCACCTGTCTTCTGATTCCCTCCCACTGGATATAAAGAGGAAATTACTAGTGTACAGCTGTATCTTCAGCCCCTATAATAATGCTTGGGACATAGGAAGGACAAAATAAATAGGTATGGAAAGAATACATGAGCAGGACAAGAACAGAAAACTGGGTGCTTATTCCAACTCTTGTGGCCCAGCCATGGGAAAATGTAACAAGACCCAGACAGCAGGTACTTTGGGATAAGAGTGTGTCAGGGGTGGGACATCCTGATGAATGTCTTGAGGTAGGCCATTAGCCTTTACAAAGTAAACCAGAGAAAAATAGAGATACTGACATAAACAGAGAGAGCTATATTCGGCTTCACTCTCGGGGAAATGAACTTTTCAACGAGGCTATTTGTGCCTTTGACATGTTTGGTATAGTTTAAGCTACTACTTTGCAAGGCAATTTCCTGAGAAAAATGTCCTTAAGCAGAGAATAAATAATTTTTCCTTAATGTATTAAGGTAAATTACTGCGGATTTTCTCCTGGATAGTGATGACTTTATAAGAAGTTTACAAATACTGTTAAGTAAAGTAGCAGTATTTCAGCAAACAGCCAACTTAGATGACTCATATACATAGGTTGAAAATTATATCTGCCAACAAAGCTCAGAGCCAAAGTTGGTCACTGGAAAAGTGCTTAACCAAACTTTGGCTTCTAAAGTGGGTTTCATGTGGAGCCAGGATTAACAAGGGAAAGCATGACCAGAATGGAATGTGAGGTTGAGTGCTGCAGAGAAGATGTCCCCGGGGCTGTGACCTGCTTTTGGTCAGCAGCCCTGGGAGCTGGGTTTGTTTCAATCTTATATAATTTTGCTCTCACGACCAGTCAACGGGATAGGAAGAAAATGGGAAAAGAGCCTGGGTGAGCAAAACACACCGAAATATGTTTCTGAAGATAAGGGAAAAGGTAAAGATCATGGTACGGTCATTCTGGGAGAATGCAGATAATGGCCCATTTCCTGATAAGGGGAAAGGCAGGGAAGTCGACTGTTCCCAATTTCATAAATAATGAAGTTTACAGGAGGCACCGTTTTCCTGAGATTCATGCTTTCACATGGGCAAAGTGAAACCTGAATGTGATAATATTAGTTATCATCACAGCAGAGAGCTTCTCATAAAAAGGTTGTATAACCACTGACCATGCAATAGAATTGTGTGAAAATATGAGGTGTTAATCATGATAAGCATCTAGATATTCCCAAAATCTCACAGGAGAAGGTATATGATAAGGAAAAGGGCTGCAATTCCTTTTGAAGAACAACCTGAAAAGGAGAATTATAGACTTGGATCAAAGAAGCCTTTGCTCTCTTTCACCTGTTTATTTGACAAGTATTTATTGGGGGATGCTTTGTGCCAAGTACTACGTCAGGCACTGTGGACAAAAAGATAAATAAGTTACAAATCTGAAAATACATTTCAGGAAAATGTGGACTATAGTAACCCGTAGAAAGTAGGCAGTGATCGTAGCAGTGGTGTCAGGTCAAGGGAAGGACTGGTTGATAAAATGGGAGAAATAGGAGCAGTTAAGGCCTTGAGTTCTTTCTGGAATGATTGATTAAATACTTCTTTTTCTTTCCACTTATCCCTCCATCACAGTTCAGTGAATGCTGCTAAAGTAAAACTTATTGTATCCCTTTTTTGAACAGGTATTCTAATCCCTAAATATAAGGAAAGAAACTTCTAGACAGGTCTTTAAAATAGTATCAATGTCTTCTCCTAAAATTCTCCATCCTCGTCATCTCTACAACATCCCCCCACCCCGCCAAAGTGAGATGGTTTCCCTTAATTATAATTCTTGCATTAAATAAGAAGATCCCGCTCACCGACTTTGATGCAGTTTAGCTGCATTTGAATCATTCAGTTTCTCGAATTTTTTTAACTTTAAAATTTCTTTGCCGGCATAATATAATTTTTTAATTATATTTGATTGGATCCATTCATTCATTCAACAAATGCTTACCACTTTGTGCATCCACTTCGTGCCAGCTACTGAACTAGGCAATAGGAAGAGAGAGGCAAGCAAGCACAACCGATCCTGCCCTGAGGCACTGACATCCTAGTGAGCACGAGTAAACAGCGAATTCTAAGAGTGTGCCAAGGACCAAGACAGAAGATAAGTACCAGGAACCATGAGGGCACATTATCAGACAGTCTTGGGGTGTCAGGAAAATTTTAGAGGGGAAACAACATCAAACTGAAACATAAAGGATGACAAGAATTTATCCAAGTAGAGAACAGAGGGAAGAATGTCCTAATCAGAACTAGACATATTTTCAAAATTCCAGAGATGAGAGATACGTTCCAGAAATTACAAGTATGTAGCTACGTATATTGGGGGGTGGGCAATGGGAGTGGAAGTGGGATGGAGGGGTGGGAGGTGTGGACTGTACTCAAGTTTTCAAGGAGGTAAGCATGAGAGAAGTTGTAAAGGGTCTCATAAGCCATATGAAAGGTTTTGAATTTCATCCTGAAGGCAATGAGAGCCTTTGGAAGTTTTTAAGCAGGGGAGCCATGAAAATAGATTTCTATTTTAAACAGTAACACTGACTACAGACTGAAAAACAGATTTGAGGAAAACATGGATTATGGTTAGCTCATACAGAAGCTGAAGGTGGTCAGAGCGATCATGTCATAGGCCAAAGGAGGGACTGTTTATCAGGAAGGGAGAAAACTGAGCATGTTAAATATTGATGTTAACAAATCCACGTGAAAGACTGAAGATATAAAGAGAGGGGACAATCAGTAAAGTAGTCCTCGAGGACATAAGATGTATTGTGATCCAGAGTGCAGACTGAGGAAGCAGCCTTGGAGGAGACACCTCTCCCATTGGAACAGGAGGAAAGAGGAAACGGTGGACATGGATGAAGATTAAGTTTTAAATTCAGTGGCAGGAATTGAGGGAATTCTCTTGCTTTGCTTTTCTCTGAGATCTTCTAGCAAGATTTGCTGCTAAGAGTGACAGGGGAGGAATTAGGGTAAGAAGTCTGAGAAAAGTAAGGAATCTGAAATTGCCACACTGGAAAATGGCACAGAGTGATGCCGGGTACACACAGAAGAGTCTCTGGGTAATGCTGAATGTTTGGTTGAGATCAAAGTCATACCTTTCTAGTGGCATGAATCTGGCCAGTTGTGTGAATTCTCTAGAGAGCAGACATTTGGAATGACTTAGCTTTAAGGTGGGTATGGAGGAAGAACAAAAGGGCAAATGAATCTGAGGACATTGACCCAAAGGGTAAAGCATGGAGTGAAAGCTGGAAAGAAATGAAATCAGGATGGGGAAGACGGATGGAGATAATAAAAGGGGCAAGAAACGACCTCTATGAAGTAGGAGGTCAAGTGTAATGGGGGTCATTATGTATGAGATCCTGAAGGAGGGGAGGTTGATGTGCAACAGTTGCGTAATGAATTTAAATATTCAGAGGTGGAGACAAGTTCCAGGAGATGACAAGATCCAGTTGTGTACAGGGGAGTGAACAGCTGAAGAGACCTGGAAGAGAAGATCATTGGAAATAAGATTGTTAAGGAATTGAGAGGCAAGGTGTTGGGGTCATCTACAGAGACATGCAGGAGTGGCCGGACCCAGAGAAGACCAGTAGCTGCTAACGTCTTGAGTAAACAAGGGTATGGTCACATTGGCAAGTAAGTTCAATGAATAGAAAGATGATACAGTCAGATAGACTGAGCCCCAACGGGGCAGTGGTTCTTATGTGAGGGTGGATGAGTACAGTAAGTCTCCTACATACGAACCTTCAAGTTGCAAACTTTCAAAGATGCAAACGTGCGTTCGCATGTCCAATCACATAAGTTAGTTCACGTGTCTGGCATACACTGTCACACACGTGCATCCCCTACAAGAGGTTATGCAGCTTGGCCTCCGTCTCCTGTTGCTGACGATCCTTCAGCTCTACCCTCTCCCACCTCCTCTCCCTCCTCCAGTCAGTAACTCTTCTTGCCTGTTCACTCGATGCCAGCCCCGGTATGCCAGCTGTTGTACTGTACTACTGTACTTTTTAAGGTACTGTACTGTAAGATTAAAAATATTTTCTTTGGGGCTTCCCTGGTGGCGCAGTGGTTGGGAGTCCGCCTGCTGATGCAGGGGACACGGGTTCGTGCCCTGGTCCGGGAGGATCCCACATGCCGCGGAGCGGCTGGGCCCGTGAGCCATG
>NW_006799885.1:1368975-1384276 GCF_000442215.2 Lipotes vexillifer
GCCTGTGCTCTGCAACGGGAGAGGCCACAACAGTGAGAGGCCCGCGTACCGCAAAAAAAAAAAAAAAAAATTTTCTTTGTTTTGTGTGTTTGTTTGTCTTTTATGTATTATTTGTGTGAAAAGCATTATATTACAGTATAGTACTATGTAGCCAATCGTGTTAGTTGGGTACCTAGGCTAACTTTGTTGGACTTACAAACAAATTGGACTCACAAACACGTTCTCGGAATGCAAATCATTCACATGTAGGGGACTTACTGTAGTAGTTTGAAAGAAGCAAAAGAAAGTGATGCTCAGCCTGAGGAGTGGCTAAATGAGGTGTGGACAAATCACCTGACTCTACTTGAGAGAGCTTTGGGGATAGCGATTTCCTTAGGAGCAGCCAGGTATCTGAGCCAGGAGGTGGACAGAACCAAAAGAGATGGGTGGAGGATGGAATGATGCTGGTTAACTACCGAGGAGGGCTCCACGAGTCACAGTGAAAATCTGAGATGGTGGGGAATCATTCAAGGTTGGCTCGTGGAAGAAGAATGCCTGAGAAGAGAAATAACTGGAGGGTCTTAGGTCTCACGTGCTGATCAAGGAGGTTAGAGATGTGAGGCATGGTGCATTCAGCTGCCCTCAGGGTTTCCAAAGAATGAATCACACTTTTCCCCTTGGAGGTGTAGGCACTTTAGGCTGCTTAGAAGGATTTAGTTACAGACTGGATTCAGTTTTGCTCACTAGGGAGCCCAGCTGAAGAACTCATTCTTTTCATTGTATTCACTGTCAGATAGACAGTGTTAGAAATTTGATGTGCATGTGTCTGTATTCAAGTTTTCTCTATATAGTTTTATTTTATTAGATTTTATTTAAATAGATTTAATAAGTTAAACCCCTTATTAATGTTTCACATTTGTGGAAATATGTTTATTCTTTTCATTTAACAACACTCACTATTTAGACAAAGGATTATTTGATCTCCAAGCCTCACCTGTTAGGAAGGGCAGGAGTCACTGGGGCTACAGCTGTCAGTCAAAGCCTGGACTTTTGACCAAGTGCTAGTCTCCAAAGGATAGAGGAACTCTCTCTTCTTAGGACATTCTTCTCTAAGTGTCTCCAAGAGCCAAGACTGCAGAGAGGCTGGTTCCTCAGCTCCTTGGGGGGAGGGTGCCAAGGCAAGTGGTAGTTCCTAGAAGTACCACCAGATAGCTGCAGCCTCTGCTGGCTGGGGGACTCTGACCACTCTTAGATCTAAAAAACAATCTATATATTTTTTAACTGATCACAAACTTACAGAAAAGTTGGATGTTCAGAACAGAACATTTTATTTTTCTTACCCATTTGAGAGTAAGTTGCTGAACAGATGCCCTATTACCCATGGATTCTTTATTGTGTGTTACCTACAAACAAGAACATTTTCCTGTGTAACCACAATACATCCATCACATCAAGAAATTAACAGTGATACTTAACTGTGATACTACCATTTTAATTCTCAGGCTCCTTTTACATTTTACACATTTTCCCCACAATATCCTTTATAACAAAAAAGTTCAGTCCAGAATCACAGGTTTGGTTGTGCTGTCCCCAGCCTCCTTCAGTCTGGAACAGATTCTCAGTCCTCCCTGACCTCCCTGACACTTTAGAAAATTACAAACCAGCTACTTTGTAATATGTCCCTCACTTTGACTTCACTGGATGTTTCCTCTTGATTAGATTCAGATTGTGAATTCTGGCAAGAATATTTCAGAAGTGAAAACATGTTCTTCTCACTTTACTCCATCAGATGGCAAGCGATTTCTATTTGTGCATTACTGACTATGTTTAATTTTATCTTTTGGGTGAAGTGGTGTCTGCAAAGCTTCTCTACTGTAAAGTTCCTCCTTTCCCTTTAGAAATTAATAATTATTTGGTAGGGAGCTACTTTAAGACTATATGAATATCCTGATGCTCTTCAAATTTTCAGTTTACTCATGAATTTATTTATATCTAAGTGGATTTCCAATTTTATTCAATGGGTTTTAATCGACTACTGTCATTATTTTTATGCTCAAGCTGCCCCGAATTTGGACAGAAGGAGCCCATTCACGTTGGCTTCTGTTTCCTTTTGACATGTCCCCAACATCCTTCTAGTACTTTCTTGCTTTCTGGCACAATATGTCCTATCTTGTATTTTCCCTGCCTCACCGCTGGAATTATCCACTTCTTCAAAGAGCCCTGGCTCCTTTGCTTGGAAAATAGTATTTAAAAGCTAAGATCTGAGTGCTAGATGTGCGCATTGCTGTTGCGGTGTCACTGCCCCAAGGCTCTTTTGTTGGAAAGAGCCAGGAAATATATGTCAGTGGATGCATATCCAAATCACTTCCATATCCATCCATTTACACCTTTAATTATTTCTATATCTATTTACCTACCTAACCATTGATCATCTGTCTATCTACCTATCATCCACCTATCTATATATCTACCCATCATCTATCTACCTATCATCTACCTATCCATCTACTATCTATCTATCACAGACCCTGCGTTCACTTGAATACTTGCAAGTCCAGTCCAACATTAACAGGGTTTATTTTCGTTTCCTCCCTTTTTGGATTTCTAACTCCCTTCTCCTAAAGTGAGAAAGCTGTCTCCACTTATTGTTAATATGCTTACTTAATTGGTCAATCCCACTGACAGGTCTTCCCCTGTGTGGCTGTCTGCTCTCTCTGTCACAGCTCTGATTCCATATTCTGCCCTCCACGTGGACAGCTTCTCACCTTACCTGGGCTCTGACACTTCCTATCTCTCCTTTGCAGGGAAGATCTCCTCATCTTACTGGAGCTCTAATACCCCTCACTATGTCCCCCATCTCCCCTCTACCTGGTCTCCAACACCCCACCCGAGGTCATTCTCAACATGGACGCTCTCCTGTCCCTGCTTGAGCTCTGCCACCAGCACCAGGCGAGCACTCCTTGAAGATGCTCTTCTTATCCTGCTTAGGCTCAAACTCCCTGCCCTAGGACACCCCTTACCCTGCCTCAAGTTCTGACACCCAATGCCAGCTTCCCACTTCCTCTGCATAGATGCCCTCCCTACTCAGATGGGGCTCTGGTTCCCCACCCAAGCTTCCCCTCTTCTTTTCAGGGATACCCTTCTTGCCCTGCTAGGGCTCTGACACCAATGTCCTAGTGTGGACCACCTTCACCCTGCTTGCACTCTCAGCCCCTGCCACCCCTCCCTGACACACACATACCTAGGATGTCTGCTTTGCTCCATCTAATGGACTTAGGACAGAATTTTTCAGGGGAGGAAGAGAACGGCTTTGAAATGCTTTGAACAGGGACACTGAAGGCCTTCAAGATGTCTTCAGAATTGTGATTTATCATTTTTTAATCTTAACCATTATAACTAATTATTATCACTGTTACCATACTAACGATAATTAGTTACCATTGTTATGTTACCAATTTATCTGAGATGAATAAAATTTAGTGAGTTATTGGTATTTCATAAAATATAAAACTAGCCTTTTCAATTTCAAAAACAGCCTTTCAATTTTGAGGAAAGATTTATTTTATCTGATTATCCATCTCCCATGAGCAGATGGAGTGGTCCACCCATAGCATCTTTGTCATTGAAAAGCTTTTGAGGATTGCAGGTCTATAGCAATTGCTTCGTAATTAATAAAAAAAAAAATGAAAAATTCTAATAATTCTTCATAAGTTTTAACTTCACCATAGTTTTAAGGAAAGTCTGGCTATAGTCATGATAGAACGAGCTCTTTGGACTACAGTTACTGCCTGGCAAATGCCATTTTCTTCAATTCTCTTAATTTTTTATGCACATTATTGGGTTTTGATGTAAACTAAGAATATTGATGGCATTTTTATCATTTTTAATGAGATCAGAAAATCAATTTACAAAATGTTAACTTTGTAAAGAACTCATTCTTTTCATTGTATTCACTGTCAGATAGACAGTGTTAGAAATTTGATGTGCGTGTATCTGTATTCAAGTTTTCTGTATATAGTTTTATTTTGTTAGATTTTATTTAAATAGATTTAATAAGTTAAACCCCTTATTAATGTTTCACATTTGTGGAAATATATTTATTCTTTTCGTTTAACAACATTCACTATTTAGCCACAGATGTACTACCAATTCTCTGTTTTACTTGTTCATTTCAATAGCATGAATGTGTTTCAATAATAACCAGTTAAAAAGTGAAACTGTTGATATGATTATTCACTTTTGTGTAGCTCAAAAAAAGAATGAGCCAGATATTATTGATTTTATTTTTTCCCCTTGATGGTTTTTATTTTTTGTAAAATATATGTGCAGTCATTTCTTAAAACTAGCACATTTCACCCTATTTCTGCATGGAGTTCAATTTAAAATAAGCTAGTTTGAAATTCAACAGTGGCCAAACCAGAATGTCATTTTCCTCCTGGAAGGGAGAGAGTAATTTCTCTTCCCTGATATAAATGGAAAGAAATTCATTATTTTTCTCTGATATTAACTTATATACATTTTATAGGCTTTTCCTTTTTCTGAGACCGCTAAAACTGCAGTAATTTTAGCAGTATATTTTACTTGTATTTATTTTTCAGAAGTCCATTATTCTAAAAAAAATATGACAATACACCAATCTTAAAGGTTTTGCAATATAATGTACAATACAGATTTCAATAAAGGCTACAATACTGTGTTATATAATTTGTTAGTTTTTACTAATCACAAGTTCACCTTTAAACAATGGATTTGATTGTGTGAAAGATGCTGACAATGAGTGTTGATCAGTTTCCAACCTTGTTGGAAATTCTCCCAATCCTTTTTTCTATTTTACCTTTATTTTCTTTTTATCTTGAAATAACACACATTTTTTCTATTAATATATGAGATTCAGAAGTAATTTTTTCTTTTCTGCTTGCATTACAAAATGACAATGAATGCGTGTCCCTCCTAGAGTGTGGTTTATGATTTAATAATGCCACAGCTCCTGGTCCTGTCAGTATTCTTCCCTCTGTAAGCATATTTCCAGGCCACAGTCTCAGGCACACCTCATGTCATGTGGAGATCAGGAATAAACAGCAAATCTCATAAGCGGTCTGCTTTTTAGCACCACATCAAGAGAAATGTAAATTTTTACCATACAGTTTTTCATTCCACTGAAGGTTTTCCTTTGGCTAACTCATAAAAATTTATATTTTTCACTTAAGAGTGCTTTAATATTTTTACCAATCTAATCACTGAATATATATTTGTTTTCAGTGAATTACCTTGAGATTCTGCCTTCCATTTAAAAGACAAAATGTACCTTTTCACATTCTAAAGTATAATGTAATTAAATTATGCATATAGTTTTTATTATAAAAGCCTTATGGAGCCAGTGATAGTCTATGAAAAGGAATAATTTAAAACAAATGCCATCCGATTTTTAAGTCTGGAAAATGTTTTGTAATATTTGGTATAAAGCAGAAGAAACATAATATTTGACCAAAATAACATCTATTATATATCCTCTTACTTCTTCTGAAACTTTGTTCCCTAAACTCAAATGAGTAAATTTCCCCTGGGGAAAAATGTCCCTCATCTACAATCAAATTCTTGATTAGATTGACACGTGGAGTTTGGTGTGATGGATTAGACTTTTCCCCCCCAATGTTACTTTAAGTTGCTTGAGGAAGGAAGCTGGAACTAATTTTCAGAGGAAGCTGGAACTAATATTTTTAATTTCCATAATACACGTGTCCAGTCGGTTGAACTGCTGACTTAACTCCCATCTTTCAAAGATAGAGTAAGGCTCGGTACAAATGCGGAAAGGTCGGGTTATGCTAATGAGAACCATTTGGTCAGCTGCTTGATACTTACTGGACATGATAATCATATTGCCATATAGGCAGTCAACTCCACTGAATGGTATGGCTTTTAAATCCATAGGTATGCAAGAAAATTTCTCAGCTCACTGTACCTTCAAGCTGTTTTCAGCTCTGAGATATGTTAAACCAAAGATGTGTGACTCTGAGGCAGCCCTGGGAAGGACAAAGGGAAAGGGAAAGCTCTGGTCCTCAGTGGTGACCCTGATTATGGGACAGTGAAACAGTGTGTATAAGAAAGCAGCCAACCTGTGAAGATTTAGTCATAAGATTGAGATGAAAAGATGAAAGTGGAGAGAGGAAAGGAGTTATAAAAAGTCAGGGAGGGATTAAATTTCAATAGTGAACACAGATGATATGACAGAGGAGAAAAATGGTATTTACCAGGTGTCAAAAGTGTGGGGACAAGGTGAGGTGGGTGGGAAATGGGGTCAAGGAGCATCTTTTTACTTACACTGAGAATAGCCACAGTGACACGACTAAATGAGAAAATTAACTTCATTGGTCTTTGGTATTATCTTACAGTTCAAATTAAAATTGAAAAAGTAGCTCCCTCGCTGCGATCTTTTGAAAGTCCGACCTCAACACAAGGGTCCGTCTTAAAAAAAGAAAAAAAAAGAAAAACACCTACAACAAATAAGTAAACTAATAGTTCTGGCCAAACCTTCATATTAATTTTATAATTTCCATGGGCCTATAGTCATGGACCCACACCTAGAGGATCCCAAAACTCACTGTCTTATCGGCTGTTCTCAGGACCCTCCTAATAAACTATGCCATTTAGAAAGAATTAACCTTTTCCTTAGGCCCTGCTTGTGAACTCCATACACACACACACACACACACACACACACACACACATATGTAAATATATATGTTATATGTATGTATGTATATATGTAGGTTAAGAATATCTCTTGTGCAATTACACTGTAATGCTATTTACATTCTAATGCTAATTACATTCGTATGCTGTTTATATATGTTATATGTGTACAGCTAATAATCAAAAATAAGATCTAAGTAGTAAATGCTGCCATACACTCTCTCGGTGTGACCAAACAGTAGCACAAAGAGGAAGCTGGGCATTCTAATAATAGCAAAAATTGTGAGATACAGTGAAGGTTGTTGTTCCAGACTGAGAGGAACATATACAGAGGTTGGCAGGAAGCACTCAGTAAGGAGATACATTTATAGACTGTGCAGTGAGGAAGAGAGGCTTTCTTATTTAGCAAATATTTTCTGTCTCTAGATGGTTTCTGCCAGCCTTTTGCAAAGGACGTTTCAAGAAACAATGGTTCCAACGATGCTCTGGTTACAAAAAAAAAAAAAGTTTCATGTTTAAATGAGTGTGAGAATGTGACATATTAAACTCCAATCTTGGAGATTCAAAATATACGTGAACAAAATCAAGGTTATGTAATGTTATACAGTTTTTGAAAACCCATTTAAAATAGCCTCATTTGGGCTTCTTGTAACAGCCCAACTGTTCTGCAATATACAATTTTTTTTAAATGGATAGATTTTTCCACTTTTCTTCTTCAAAATAGTTTAGCTCTTCCTCATCTGTTTAGTTTTACAAATTAATATTAGAATTTTTTCAAATTAAAGCAACTCTGAATTTTTAATTAGAATTCATTAACACTTTAAATTCATTGGGAAGAACCGGTATGTTTATTTGAATAAATCTACTGTTTAAGAACAGATCACATCTTCATTTGTTGGAGTCACTATTTATGGAAAGGAAGATTACTCAGTAAATGTTTAAAGTTTTCTTTATATGGAATTTATCATATTTTGTTGCTATTGCTAATATTGTGTGTGAGAGCTTTACTTTCAGCTAATAGAGTATTTAGGTATTTAGCGAATACTCTAGTTTTTTCTCTTCATTTACTGTACACCAGCCAGATACCTTGAACTATAGGAATTCTTTTTTAGATGACTTCCTTTGGTTTTCTGGACTAATTTATATTATCTTAAAATAATAATAATTTTGTACTTTTATTTTTATGGATAAACCTGTTTCTGCTTTGTATCTTGTATTGGTTTGAAATGTAAATGTTAAGGGTAAAGACACCCTTATCCCATTTTTGATGTTAAATGATATGCCTGTAGTTTCTCACTATTAAATAAAATGTTGGCAATTGCTTTGAGGTGAGGCCTAATTATCTTGCTAAGGAATTATATATATTCTTCAAGTACGAGATCACAGACAATTTTTTTTTTTTTTGCGTTATGTGGGTCTCCCACTGTTGTGGCCTCTCCCACAGGCTCCGGACGCGCAGGCTCCCCGGCCATGGCTCACGGGCCCAGCCGCTCCGCGGCATGTGGGATCCTCCCGGACCGGGGCATGAACCCGCGTCCCCTGCATCGGCAGGCGGACTCTCAACCACAGCGCCACCAGGGAAGCCCTCACAGACAATTTTATGCAGAATTAGAGGTTTCATTTTATCATGGGCTTTCAAAATATTTCTCAAAATCATATGGTTTATCATCACTAACCTTTTGAAATAATTATATTAATTATGTTAATAGATATCCTAATAAATAAACTACCCTTACATTCCTGGCTAACGTGAGTTAATTATGTTGGATTTCTTCTTAAATATACCAAGGAATATGATTTACTATTATTAAAGATTCTTTGTATATGCATTCCTAACAACTGTTCTGAGATTGTTTGTTTTGTTTTGGCTGGGAGGGAGGGGGAGAGGAGGAGGATCTTTTCCAGGTGTTTGTAGCAAGGATATTGTCTATCATTTTATACGCTCCAGAACAATTTATTATTTTAATATACAGTATAAGGAATATGAGTTCCTTAAAGATTGCTACAAGTTACTACAAAAACATGTAACCTAGAAACCTATAAGAAATTTTTCAAGTGGAAATTTTCATTTCATAATTATTGATCTGGTAAGATTTCCTTTAAAAATTGCTGTTTAAAATTTCTTTCTGTGTGTCAATTTTGGTAAAATTTAGCTCCCCATTAAAACAGATTTGTCTATTTTCTTGCATTTATCAAAAAGAAGAAAGCAAAGCAGGTATTGTTGAAAAAAGAGGAGTTGGATTAAAGTAAATTTGGGAAACATTAGACTGAATGAAGTTTGATAGGTTTGCTTATTGCAGAACTCAGAATTCCCTATCTAAGAGTCCTTTGAATCTCTCAATGAGAGAGGCATACAGAAAGCAAACAGTGATTCCCAAACTTATTCACTATGGAACCATTTTTCCCTGAGTGTCTTCCAGATGGAATACACTTTGTGGAATGCCAATTTACAACATAGCCATCATAGAGAAACAAATAGATAGGCAGGTAGGTACATACATACATACAGGAAATTATAGAGCAATTTTCAAAATATTGCTGTAATTTGCCTATGAGTTTTATCCATATTTTTAAATTAACCATAATTTGTCTGCATTTAAACATGTTTTATAGTTTAAGAAAGCATGATACTTCCCTGACTGACTTTCGCTGTCCTCCATGGTTGTGAGTTATGTGATGGTCACCTCTGGTCAGTCAACAGATCTTCTTGAGGGTTCAATATAATCAGAGTTATTTCCCCTTTGACCTTATACCCTGGTCTATATTTTCCCTTAGGCATCACTTGGATGTTTTCTTTTTAGAAAGGGTTAGAAGTGCTGTTGACTGCCATTCAGAAAAGAAATGCTGACTAAAGACTAAATTAAACCACAGCATATCAGAGTTGTGGATTCTTAAAAAAAAAAAACATGACCTAAATGAGGGAAAACATAGACAAACATTTCTTATACAAAACAACACTATCCATGGTGTACAGAACCATTGTTAGCTAAGGGCTTTAGAATGCTTAACCAGTGATACACTGAAGGTAACAGCTGATTATCATTTTTGGAAGACTGGGACTGGACCCACCAGCAGACACAGCACAGACTCACACATGCATTCACACAGATACTCATACACATCCCTGAACTTTATGTAGGCAAAGCAAGTGAAAGACACATAAGAGGGGAAAAGATAAACTTTACCTCTCTCCATGAAATCCTGCCATTTGCAACATGGAAGGACCTTGAAGGTATTATTCAAAGTGAGATAAGTCAGAAGAAGAAAGACAAATACGGTAAGATTTCACTCCTATGTGCAAAAACCAAAAAACCAAATGAACAAACAAAATAAAACAAAAACAAGCTCATAGATACAGAGAACAGATTAGTGGTTACCAGAGAGGAAGGGGATACGGGGGTGGGTGAAAGGGGTGAAGGGGGTCAACTGTATGGTGACAGATGATAACTAGACTTTTGGTGGTGATCACTCTGTAGTGTATACAGATGTCAAATTACAATGCTGTACACCTGAAACTCATAAACACACACACACACACACACACACACACACACACACAAACAGTGAACCCTAACACCAACTATGGACTTTAGTTAATAATAATATATCAATATTGGCTTATCAGGTATGACAAATATAGCACACTAAAGCAAGATGTAAATAATAGAAGAAACTATATGCAGGGGAAGACAGAGTATAAGGAAACTCTCTGTACTTCCTGCCTGATTTTTCTGTCAACCTAAAACTGCTCTAAAAATTGTCTGTTGGGACTTACTTGGCGGTCCAGTGGTTAAGAATTGGCCTTCCAATGCAGGGGATGGGGGTTCGATCCCTGGTCGGGGAACTAAGATCCCACATGCCATGGGGCAACTAAGCCCGTGTGCTGCAGTGAAAGATTCTGCATGCCGCAACTAAGACCCGATGTGGCCAAATAAATAAATATTTTTTTAATACAAATTGTCTATTAATTAAAAAAAAAAACTTTACTTCTTTCTAATTTTTTCCCAGACCCATACCATACAAGATCCACCTAATTTAATCCGCTCACATGCCATTGTGTGCCACCAACTAGGAACCGTCATTTGCTCAATGTGTTCCAGTGGCTTTTCAGAAGCACAGACTCTTTAGACCTCATTAGACCTAATCAGCTGGGCCATGCAGGACCCTGAATGAGGAGCCTCTTAGCACTCAGAGGAGAGAGTAGCAACCAACATGTAAATATCCTTATGTAGTTTTGTCACTTAACAAGAAAAATGGGCCCTAAATGTGTGTCATTCTTAATGTGCTCACTGAGCCCACGTTTCTGAAATAACAACTGCAGAGTAAACACTAAAACCAAAACAGGCGAAAACTCACTCATTGGAGAGTTTACTGTGATCCATAGATTCAAAGCAAGAACTGTCTTTGGCATCTGATAGAAGACTCATCCAGGCCACAGGCCCAGGTCTTGGATGTGCTCTTTGTGGCCCTGGATTCTCCAGCCATTCTAGAACTTGGCCATTCAGACAGAAGAACAGAGGCCGTAGCAGTACATTGGGTGCTGAGAGGGGAAAGGCCTTTGAGACCAGGAGCTTTGTCTTTTGCTGCAGCAGACATGGTCCTCCTTAGCCCTGACCCCACTTTCAAACTATCAGGAATAGCCTCTTGGTGTGGCGGAATCTAGTGCTGACACTGCCCTTGGCAAAAACAAAACAAGAAAACATCCACAGTTCTCATTTTCGTGGTTTCGGCCTACGACCTCTCCATACCATGAAATGTGATGGATGCACTGTCTAGGCGCCCTTAACCTGCACAACCATGCTGGCAGGAGTAGCAATTCCAGCCCGTTCAAATGGTTTGCTCTTGAGAAAGCAAGATGTCCAAGAAGTAGTCAGCATCCCCTCCCGGTAGGGAGAGGGCCAGTAGCTGTGGGCAGCCAGAGGTATCCCCTGGGCTACAATGATCTACCTTAAAAATGACTGCAGGTTACCAGGGGGGAAATTGCGGATGGGGACGATAAATTGGGAGATTGAGATTGACATATACACACTATTATATAAAAAACAGATAACTAATAAGGACCTACTGTATAGCACAGGGAACTCTTCTCAATACTCTGTAATGACCTATACGGGAAAGGAACTTAAAACGAGTGTATATATGTACATGTCTAACTGATTCCCTTTGCTGTACACCTGAAACTAACACAACACTGTAAATCAACTATACTCCAATAAAATTTTTTTTAAAAACTGACTCTGGAACAGAAACACCTGTGTGCTGTATTTTAAGGGACAGTGTTTACATTTGAATAGGCAAATAGCAAAATGAAGCAGTCTCTGTGGAAATCACTCACACACCTCCACCGATAGATTCTGGAATCCTGTTTCTATCCACATTCCCTGGAACAGAACACAGCGCAGCCATCTGACTACAGCAAAGAGAACTCGCCTCATCTATTGGGGTTTCCTGTCACTTTTGACAATTGGGGCACTTGCCTCTATGTATTTAGCCTGACTCTCTCCTTCCCGGGCGCTCTAGATACAATCCCTCTCCACTAGACCACAGACTCTCCAGCTTTTCAGAGCTGGCTGGAAGCCACTGGAGCATCCGTCAGGCTGCTTGGAGCTGAAGACAGCTCCAAGCAGCCAAAAGGAGAGGCTCACCTAAAACACTAATGGAGGACAAGAAGCCACTGCCAAGTTGAGGGAGCAACACGGTGGAAGGAAAGCCCATTTCAGCACAGCTTGGAAACTGGACCCAGCGAGGTGACATGATTCATCAGGTTGAACCCTTGACCTCTGATCCTTTGTGGCTCCTCTCTGCCCTGGCACTTTTCACTGCTTCCATTTATTTCAAGGAACCAAGGGTACCTATTGTAGGTACCAGACCCCATGCTAACTGTGTGTCGCGGGGAGGGGGACAAGATGAAAAAAGATGGAGCTCTCAAAACTGTCAGCTCAATGAAAGCTTTACCTCCCTGGTAACTGGAGCAGTTCCTGAACGGCATTAAAACCCCAGCACGTAGAGCAGTTCCTGAACAGTATCAAATCCCCAGTATCTGGAACCATATAAGGCATACAGTAGGCATCAAATAAGTATTTGCTGAATCAATGAAATAATCATAGTTACTGCTCACAGCCGCTCACCTGGAGCAGTTTGAGACCAGGAGATGCAGGCGTTAGTTAGCAAACAGACCCAGGGCTCTGCTTGGCTCTATTGCGGATCAGGGGCAAGATTTACATCAAAGAGAAGCTGCATTGCTAGCATCGCCTTTGTCTCATCCATCACATGAAACTCCATAAACTGAAGCCTATAAATCGAGTCCCCTCTCTTCCTAATCCCCGTGTCCCTTTGCTTCTCCGAGGGCCACTGCGAGCTGCAGCCTCGGGGCCCCAGAGCTCTGAACGGTGGCTAGCAGGCAGGAGGCTGCTCCTGGCTGCTCCCGAGGCAGGTACACAGCCCGGTCAGCGGGGAGTCGGGGCTCCCTGGGCCTGTCACTCAGGAAGAGTGATCCAGGCTCACTGACAGCCTCCGGACCCAAGGGGATAAACCTGTTTTCACCTCTGATCCTACACCAGATCAGAGGGAGCCTCTCCTGCCATCCCTAAATCTCCTTTGCCCACGTGTTCCTGCTGTGGCTGTTGTTTCCTCTTGCTTATTCACACAGGACTGATTGGGTGGGGATGGGAGTTTGGATGTGGATTCAGCTAAGGAAATGCCAAGCAGGAAGAAGACAAGGAAACCATTTTCCAGAAGTGCAATTAATTTCCAGCAAAACTATAAAAAATTACTGATAGTGATTTATGTTTTAAGTTCAGTCAATTGAAAAGATTGGAACTAGAAGAAGGTTTGAGTAAAGAAGAAATTCCTTCTGTAAATCAATTCCTGGCCGCTCAAAATACCCAGGATAGATTACAGTCTGAAAGAAATGATGTTGACCGTATATTGTCAAAAATATGCATATATATGCATATATTTCTGATTTGTTTTAAATAAATTATACACTAGTAAAATTCACTAATAGCATAGAATATCTTTCAATTATCTCAACTGATTTAAACTAAGCTGTTCTACCTGTCTGGTTGTGGGTGTTTTAAGGCATGGCCATGGGCAGATTACTATTCTACGTGCAGATCTTATAACTTTCAATTGCATTGTGCTGTAAGAGACGGGCTTTACAGCCGGGTGATCTGGGTTCAGGGTCTCACTCAGCCATTTACTATGTCATCTTGGGCAACTTTCCTGCATTTTTTTTCATCTATAAAATTGTGGATCATCATAATAATACAATGGCCATTTCTTATCCACAGGGGACGTTCAAGACCCCCAGAGGATCCCTGAAACTGTGGATAGCATAGAATCCTGTATATACTATGTTTTTTCCTAAATTGATGGGTGGGTTGTATAATCAGCATAGATACACTGGACAAAGGGATGATTTCCACCCGGGGCGGAATGAAGAGTCACAGCATGAGATTCCATCATGCTACTCAGAATGACATGCAGTTTAAAACTTATGAATTGTTTATTTCTGGAATTTTCTGTTTAATATTTTTGGGCCTGGGTTGACCACAGGTAACTGAAACTGCGGAAAGCAAAACTGCATATAAGGGGGAACACTGTACCTACTTCACTGGATTGGTGTAAGCATTACATGAGGTAATATTTGTGTGTAAAGACTGAAAAAGTGCCTGGAACAGAGTCACTTGCAGTAAAAGGTAGTTATTTATTTTTGCTAATTAATTCTGCTCAAGTGATAAGAAAACCAAGGACCTTTTCAAATCAACTATACTGTAGTAATGTCAAAATACTTCTTTTTTTTTTGGCTTTGCCCCGCGGCTTGTGGGATCTCAGTTTCCCCACCAGGGATTGAACCTGGGTCACGGCGGTGAAAGTGCTGAATCCTAACCACTAGACCACCAGGGAATTCCCCCCTCAAAATACTTTTAAAATGAGATATTATTGTCTTCTTTGTATATTTTCATGTTTTCTGCACTTTTTTGCCATGAGCATACAAATATAAAAATGATCTATAACTAAAATATAGAATTAGAATAAACATATTCAAATAACAGAAAACATTAGTAAACTTTTAGAAAATAAATTCTGCTTTTAAAATTTGGTATTGAAGAAACTGAGAGATACACTCAGATTTAGAACCTATTTTAACAGGAAGGCATTAATCCTGTTTGTTCAAGTCACTAGTCAAGGTCACTAGTACGAATGCTGCGGAATGCTGATTAACCAATTTGCTAAGAACATGTCATTAATAATAGTTCCTTCCTGACTGCAGACAATAACATAGACACTGGCATCTGCTTAGGGTTGGGACCAAAGAAGAATATGTCATCCATCTAGAAAGTATGGAAGAATCTATCATTTTCAATGTCAACTGCATCAAATTCTATAATTTTGTGTGATTTTAAACCAGTAGCTAGGGTTAAGTAAATTCTTCATTTTTCCAACTAGTTTTATTAACTATTAATTGTGCCCTGTCAATTCAATCACCTCAAAAACTGAGATTTTTATGAAAGCAAAATAATTTAAATTTAACATAAATATTTATTCTCAAGCATAAGCAAAGAGACACTATTCCCGTATCTTTTTTTTTTTTTTTTTTGCGGTACGCGGGCCTCTCACTTTTGTGGCC
>NW_006799885.1:1384346-1390125 GCF_000442215.2 Lipotes vexillifer
ACTCTCAAGCACTGCGCCACCAGGGAAGCCCCCCCCGTATCATTTTTAACAACAATTTAAACCATGAGAATATCCTATGTGTATTCTCACAAACTCTGTGTGACATCTTAGATCTAATTTTTATTTTCTTCATTCATATTATTCTATTTTAATTGTATGATAAATAATGATATCAGAAAATAATTTTTCAGACTTTTAGCTTACTTTTTAAAAAAACTGAATCCTGAAAGGTTAAAAAAATTGATGATATTTGATTAGGAGATAAGATAAATCTCCATTTAAAGATGTTTTGAAATTAAGAAAAATAGAATTTTAATCCTCCGGTGTTCCCTTTTTATAATATCTGGCAATTCATTTTTCCCTCTGAACTTTCTACATATATATAATCAAGTGGTGGTAGTGGTGAAGGTAGTTGGTGGTTTTCAGAAAATATTTTTTGGAGACTACAATTCTTGCAACACGTACTTAAAGCCCTACATTCTGAGGAACACTGTTTTAAGATAACTCCTTTGTAAGGAAGAGGGCAAGGTGTTTTAATTGACGTAAGGAACCATCACAATGAATACAAAACAGCTTTAAACACCAATCAGCCTTATACCAGCTTAGCTACTGCTGGAGGATCGCATTTCAGACTTGGTACATCTGACCTACAGCTGCAGCTCACAGCCACCAGAGGTCAGACTTTTACATCTGTCCCCAAGAGATGTTGAACTTGGGTCTGAGACCATATGGTGTCTCTTTTCTCAGCACCCCGTTATCGTCTTCAGATTAGCTTTATCACCACCAAATATAAGAAAGTTATATATAAACATAAGAAATGTATCTATTTTACTTTCCCAGGTGGAAGTATTTTCATGAGAAAAAGAGAAGGAAAAGGTGAAAATTAAGAAGAATTCTGTTAAGGGGAGAGCTCTGGTACTGAGGCGGAAGGATAAAAACCAAATTGCCTACAAATCATCTTGAAAAGACAAGGAGAAAGCAAAAAATCTATGTGAGTAATCTGAGGATTAAATTTGTATTAAGATATATGTTTTCATTCATTAAAATAAAGCCCATCTTCACCAAAATAATAATAAAAATAATAGTACGTAGTAGTAGTAATAGTGGTAGTGATAGGGGTGGGGTTGATGGAGGAGGCCACAGAGGTAGTCAGCATCTAACAAATGCCCTGTGCTAAACGCTTGACATATTATTATAACCTCACATATTATTAGGGATGAGTGAACCAAGCACAGATAATTTTTCTAGTACTTATCTGGAGGCTGGAAAAATATTTCTATCTTTTGCAACTACAATCTCACATGTGAAAGTGTGGACAAAGAAAAGCATTCAAATAGGGGGGAAGTCAACAGCTTTGCACTGTTGACATGAAGATATCTTATTAATCTCAGTGTTATTTATAACAGCAGAATTTGGAAACAACCTAACTATCTAATAATAGAACAACCAAATAAAATAGTAAATATTATGTAGTCATTAGGATCATAATTAGCAAGATTAGAAGCAGTTGAGGAAATTGTGTCCGTACCATGAACAAAATTATGTAAAATATGTGTGTATATGAAAAAAGATAAAGAAATCTGATAGAAAAACAATGTATTTGATAAGGAGTAGCTTTATAGGGATTATATACAAACTTTACAAGTAAAAGTCTGGAAAAAAATTTTTTTTAACTATTGCCAAAGGAAACAATGTGAAAAAATTTCCTCATGGATCTTTAGAACATAAGCAAAGTCAATTTATCTTACATAGTTGGCATTTACCCAAGGTTCATCCACCAGCCACATCCAGGCCTTTCTACTTCCCATGTCCAGGTTGCCAACTACATCCCTCAAAGCACCCACAAGATTCAGCAATAATAGTTACTGTTTTTGTTAGTAGTAACAATAATACACCAAATGTGTACGGAGCTGTACAGTTTTTAAAAACTGATTTGCTTAGCTTATTTCAAGTCCCATTCCTTATGAACAAACATTGCCAATTTAGAATCCCATGGTGCTCCCAGCAGAATGACAGCCCAGAAGAGAGCAAAGAGAGGAATTCAGATGGGCAGGGATGCACTCTGGACACCACAGAAGCAGCTTCTACAGCAAACAGGGCACAGCCTCACCTAGCCTTTCAACAAACCCCAATGGACCCTAAGTCACAAAGATACAACACACAGGGCATATGAACCATCTCCTAGGAGCATTCTTACAAAGAACAGCAGGCTTTCACAAGATATAATGGATACCCCTTTCCACTCTGAATTCATTTCCCTGCCTCACTCCCTGTCTATCATAATAAGTGCTGTTTGTGGTTTTTAAACCTATCATTGCAATCACCCCAGACCAACTGAATGAGTGCAGTGTTTGAAAAACTGTATTTTCTAAAAAGCTCTCCAGCTTTTAAAAGTCAAAGCAATATCTTTTCGAGACAACAAAAAACTGCACCCAACCTTTAACGTTTTACCCTTTAGCCCATGACTAGATAAGTCCTTCCTTAGACATAAGCATTCCTTTTAAGAAATAACCTACCAATTAGGAAATAAGAAGCCTGCTTAATCCACATAACCTCAGCTGTTGGCCGAAAGCCACAGCTGTTCTTCTTTGTATCTTCCCACACACTGTCCACATGGAACACACACAAGTTAAAGAAAGTCTAAAATGCCCCTTTCTTTTCCACATTATTCAGAGTACAAATCCAGAAATACAGTCACAATCAGAGAGAGGCAGAAAATTCAGCAATAAACATTCTCATGTGGTCACTAAAGCAGGCAGTTGGTTTTGTTCAGAGATGTGAAGCAGATAACTCTAGCAAAACGTAATAAAGGCTCTGAGCTTTGAAAGAAGTACAGGCCAATATCCCCGATGAATACAGATGCAAAAATTCCTAACAAAATACTAGCAAACTGAATTCAACAGCACATTAAGACGATCGCACACCATGATGAAGTAGGATTTATCCCTGGGATGCAACGATGGTTCAACATAGCAAATCAATTAATGTGATACATCACATTCATAGAATGAAAGATAAAAATCGTTTGATCATCTCAGTAGATGCAGAAAAGCATTTCACAAAATTCAACATCCTTTCACGATAAAAATTCTCAACAAATTGGGTATAGAAGGAACATACCTCAACATAATAAAGGCTGTATATAACAAACATCTTACTAATGGTGAAAGGTTGAAAGCTTTTCCTCTAGATCAGGAGCAAGACAAAGGTGCCCATTCCTGCCATTTTTATTCAACATAGTACTGGAAATCTTAGCCATTGCAATTTAGGCAAGAAAAAGAAATAAAAAGCAACAAATCAGAAAATAAGAAGTAAAATTGTCTGTTTGCAGATGATGTGATCTTATACATACAAAATCCTGACTCCATCCCCCCAAGAAAACTGTTAGAATTGATAAATGATGTAAAGCAATTATACCCCAATAAAGATGTTAAAAAAAGATTTTAAAAATTTTTTAAAAATTGATAAATGAATTCAATAAATTTGTAGAATACAAAGTCATTACATAAACTTCAGTTGAGTTTCTATATACTAACAATGAACTATCTAACAAAGAAATAAAATAATTGCATTTACAATAGCATCAAAAAGAATAAAATGCATAGGAATAAATTTAACCATGGAGGTGAAGATCTGTACACTGAAAACTATAAGACTTTGATGAAAGAAATGACAGATGACACAAATAAATGGAAAGATATCCAGTGTTCATGGATACCAATAATTAATGTTGTTAAAATATCCATGCTACCTAAAGTATTCTATAGATTCAGTGCAATTCCTGCCAAAATTTCAATGCAACTTTTCACAAAAATTGAAAACACAATCCTAAAATTTGTATGGGACCCCAAAAGAACCCAAACATCTAAAGCATTTCCAAGAAAGAAGAACAAAGCTAGTGGCTTCACACTTCCTAATTTCCATCTATATTGTAAGCTGTAGTAATCAAAACAGTATGGTACTGGCATAAAATATAGACACATAGGCCAATGGAACAAAATCAAGGGCCCAGAATTAAATGCACATGTATATGATCAACAAATACTTGACAAGGGAGCTGAGAATACTCAATGGGAAAAGGACAGTCTCTGAAATAAATGGTGTTGGGAAAACTGGATAACCACATGCAAAAGAATGAAACTGGATCCTATCTTACACCATTCACAAAAATTAACTCAAAATGGTTAAAGATTTAAACAATAAGACCTGAAACTGTTAAGTTCCTAAAAGAAAACATAGGGAAAAATTCCTTGACATTGGTCTAGGCAATGATTTTTTGGATATGACACCAAAAGCACAAGCAACAAAAACAAATATAAATCAATGGGACTACATCAAACTAAAAAGCTTCTACACAGAAGAATCCATCAACGAAATGAAAAAGCAACCTATGGAATGGGAGCAAGTATTTGTAAATCATATATCTGATGAGGGTTTAGGAACTAAAATACATAAGAAACTCATACAACTCAATAACAAATAAACAGATGAGTTGATCAAAAAACAGGCAGAGGATTTGAATAGACATTTTTTCTAAAAAAGTCATACAAATGGCCAACAGGTGCCTGAAAAGGTACTCAACATCACCAGTCATCAGGTAAATGCAAATCAAAACCACAATGAAATATCACCTCACACCTGTTAGGTTGGCTATTAACAAAAAGACAAGAAATAATAAGTGCTGGCAAGGATGTGAAGAAAAGGAAATCCTTGTGCACTGCTGGTGGGAATATAAGTTTGTACAGTCAATATGGAATATAGTATGGAGGTTCCTAAAAAATAAAAGCAGAATTACCTATGGTCCAGCATTCCTACTTCTGGAATATACAAAGGAAATGAAATCAGGGTCTCAAGGAGATATCTGCACTCTTATGTTCATAGCAGCACTATTCACAATGGCCAAGATATGAAAACAACCTAAATGCCCATCAACAGATGAATGGATAAAGAAGATGTGGTGTGTGAGTGTGTGTGTGTGTGTGTGTGTGTGTGTGTGTATGTGTGTGAATATTATTCAGTCATGAGATAAAAAGGAAATCCTGCCATTTGCAACAACATGGATGGATCTTGAGGGCATTATGCTAAGTGAAGTAAGTCAGACAGAGAAAGACTAGTACTGTATGATCTCACTAATATATTATGGAATCTATACAAACTAAACTTATAGAAACATAGAGTAGAATGGTGGTTGCCGGGGCTGGCTGGGGATTTGGGGGATAGGGAGATATTAATCAAAGTGTACAAACTTTCAGTTATAAGATGAATAAGTTCTGGGGATCTAATATACAGCATGGTGACTTTTGTTAACAACATTATATACTTGAAAATTACTAAAAGAGTAGATCCTAAATGTTCTCACCACAAAAAAGAAACAGTGATTGTGACATGGTGTAGGTGTTAGCTAACTCTATGGTGGTAATCTTTCTGCAATATTATATCAAATCAACACATTGTACACCTTAAACTTATACAATGTTACATGTCAATTATATTGCAAGAGCTAAAAAACAATTTAAAAAAATTTAAAAACAGACGAAGTACCATTACCCACTCACCCACAAGGGCACTGATATGTGAGTGTATCCTGACACTCCAGTATAGACAGCATAGGACCACAACAGTCTAGTACACAGAGAAGGGGATAAGTACTCATTCATTTAACCAACAAATATTACTGAGCATCTGCTATGTGCCAGGCACAGTTGTAGATACCTGAGATACGTTCATGAACAAAACAGATACAATGCCTGTCCTTGTAGACCTTATAGTACAGCAGGAA
>NW_006799885.1:1390139-1393942 GCF_000442215.2 Lipotes vexillifer
GCAGGAATTTAGATAATTAAAAAAAGAGGAATTCAAACTAGATCAGGATGGAATATATCCTCCAAGTTATACTCCAGTATAATTCTTTAAGAAGAGAGAACTGGAAAACATAGCAAGACTCCACAGCACATTTACACGTTCCTTGTCACTTTCCGTGTGTGTGTTTGTGTATATGTGTGTGTGTGTACACACACATATATATATATTTACCACCCCACACTGTTGATTAATTATCATTCATTTATTTACCCGTTTCATAAATATGTCAGTGTCTGCTTTTTGCCCAGTCCTGGCTAGATTATAAGCTTTTGCTATTTTTATAAAGTACTTAGTTAAATCACCCCTCCAGATATTATGATAGGTAGATGCCTCAACTGGGTAGAATCTTCCTGACTATTAAAATCAAGATTCTGGTCCTCAGAGAGGATATAAACCAGAAAGTGTGCCCTTAAAGAATATATCTTTGTAAGAATACATCTTTGTTTCTTTATCACCAAAGTTTTATACTTTTCATTGAAGTTCCTTGCTTTTTAGGGGATGGCACAAGACACTTACAATGCCTCGTGCATTAATGCACACTCACATATCTGCTAAATGAGTAAATGCTGCTCCATGATTCCCAAGTCAAAAGAATAATCCAAAATGAGAGCTTGTACCACTGTGTTTCTCCTCCCCTAATTGGCCAAACACTGTACTCAGGCTTACAAAACCATTGACTGAAGATGACTGTTTTATTTCAAAATAATGTGATAGGGTCATGTGCGGTCATGGTCCTTTGAGTCCCAGGTGGTCAGTTCTAATAGGACAATCTCTTCCTTTATAGGGAATTGATTTGAGAACATCATGAAGATGAAGGCACCATTATATGGAGAAAGAAAGCAAGCTCAAAGATGTGTTGAAAGACAAAAAGTCCTCAGTCCCAGATGAATAGCAGGTGATTAGAGGGTTAGAACCCTCCTCATTTTCTTTGGTGAATATACAATCCATTCTGGTTATCTGTGGCACTTAAGTTCTATAAAGTCACCACAGTCACTGAATTAGTGAATGCTGACCCAATGTTCCTAGGGGAAATACAGGGTTAGGTTCCTATGAGTCTCTGACCACATTTTTCTCAACCAAGTCAGGATTTGCATTACACAAGTTCCTTAAACAAGCCATCTCATCAGCATTGAAAACCTGCTCTTCCACATGACCTCTTTCCTGTATAACACCTAGCAAGTGTTTTTAAAATTATTCCAAAGCCTCTTGATCTGCAGAACCTGCTTGCTTGCAAGTCTAACATGTTTCATGCGGTATCACTTCTTGAAATGAGCCTAACAGCCAGCACTAGACAGGAGTTTAACATATTCTTTACCCTGGTGGATGTGACTGTAAAGTTCTCTGGCTTTTACCCTCCCAGCAGTGCTGTCTACTACACCTTTTTATGAATCATCATCTCATGAATTCACAAATTTAGCCACCTTTACATCTGTCTCATAGCTTCATCACACACTGCGGATGTTAGTTTAGCACTTTGTGGAGCAACCTCATGTGAAGAGGAACGAATTTCCTCTTCCTTTCTCTGGATGCACCATATTGTTGACTCATTTACACTGAACTTGTGGTCAACGACACTAAAACTCATGCCTAAGTGAAGCTTATTCTAACACACGTATTTCCTCTGCAAGTCACGTCACACCTTCCTGTGCAGCATTTCAGTACTAGGCTTCAGAGCCATTTTAAACAGCAAAATCACCACAAAAAAAAAAAAGCACAAAGATGAAAAAAATAATTAAAAGTGACACTAAATAGGAGGAAGGAGGAAGGACACTTGTTTACAGCAAGAGAGCTGAATCAAGAAGGCAGAGTGTCCCCTTAATGGACCTCAGCTGATTATGTGTGCATCAAGTGAGTTGAAATTTTCACCACTCTTCCCACATTGGCAAATGACAGCAGAAGCAACACAAGTATTGCTATTGTCAGCTTCCAGAGCTCTACTGGGTCTGCAACTCGACAACCACGAATTTTAGACCAATCCTTTGAGTTTACACATGAAAAAAATGGAGGCCCACAGAGTGACCAATAGACTCAAGTTAATTACAAAGCAGAGGTAGAAGAAAATCTGATTTCTAATTCAGTGTTTTATAGCATCGTCCCATCTTGCCTTCACTAAGTTAAGAGATTATTGTTATTCAGTTATGATATATGCTCCCCAGCTTCCCCTGTCCCCTTCTTCTGGATCATAAAAAATTAAGAGCTGAATTTCAAAAAGCCTACCTCCTGAATTTTTGTATGTCCTGGAAACAAACACTAAAAGATAATTTCATGGTTATCATAGAGCATAGAACGATTTCATGGACATATAGCTCAGTCATACACTGATGAGTTCAGCTTTCTGTCCATTTATTACTTTTAGTAATTTTTCATTACTTTTAGGGCAAATGAACAATGAGTTCAGTCACTGGCCACAGAGGTGTTACGGAGAACTGACTGAAAACAGACATTTATCCATTCATTGAAATATATTTAAGAGGTGATATGTCCATGAAATAATCAAATTTCCAGAGTCATTTATTCTAAATAAAATGTAACTGTGATTCACAAGATCTCTACAATTATAGCTCAAATTTGATTCCTTATGTAAATAAAAAGTGGCAACTCTACAATATTATTGCACTAGTTTAACTTTTCAATTTTCTTACTGAAAAAATATCAAATGTAAAACTTTTTATATAGTTTCACATATTGGAAATCATTATGTTATTTTCATGTTCATCTTTAAGATTGCCCTTTGAAATGACATAATGAGAATTAATTTCTACTAAAAACATATTCAACCAGCATTTTACCCGTCCATTATAATCCAAATCTCAGAATTAAACATTCTCTATATACCTCTAAATCTTATTCAACAGAATTTAGAACTGGTAGACTCAGACCTGAAATATTTACTTTAAGCAATTTTTAATTTCTTTGTTAAAGATAACATTTCCCCATTACAGTAAGAGTACATAGTTTTGTAAAATATTCAGGAAATAGAAAAAAAGCATTAAAAGGAACATTTTAAATTTACTGTAATACTAAGACCTAGAGGTAAAAAGTGAAAACATTTTGGTACTACATTTTGACAATTTTTATATCCTATTGTCTGCCCTCCTTTGGTATTAATGAGTATTTTACCATGTTGTTAGGTATTCTTAAAGAATGTGGTACTGAATCACTGCCTCATAATCTATTTAACTACAAACCATATTTTATTTCATCAATTCCTAATGCTGGGTGTTTAAGGGACCCTCTCCTTCAGAGAGCTAGAACAACCAGGAGGAGGAATAAAACCACTGCCACATATGACACCACCAGCCCACCTTCTGCCACTCAGGGACAGAGTCACATCTGCATCCCCCCTCACACCCAGCAGGTTTAGAAATATGATGAGGTCTGTCTGATCACCCCAAGTCAGATTTTGATGGAGGCAGCCCCACTAGTTCAGCCATCTGATATTCCGTACAGAATGCCATAGTTTACATGCGTATCTGGCATATTAAGGTAGACACCTGCAGAGTCTGTTTTTCAGTAGTTAGTTCCTCTGAAACAGTTTGTTCCTCTGAAACCTCAAACCTAAGGTTTTGTGAAGGCCTTACCCACACATGACTGTCTTGGCCACTATCCATTCCTGATATTTCCTGAGCAATGATATCTCAGTGAAAGCAATTATTACACGACCAATCCAACAACCACTAGATATAATGACTGCCCTACTCTGGGGCAGCAGACACCTTTCATTTTGCTCTCAAGACCATATATGTACTGATTAAAAGCAGGAA
>NW_006799885.1:1393979-1397607 GCF_000442215.2 Lipotes vexillifer
CAGGAATGCTTGTTTAGGCCCTGTGAAGGGAGGTGATGAATGGTATGTCTGAACAGCTTGGTCCCTGCCTTGGTGTCACTGAAATGCCACACTCCTCACTGAAGTATGTTGATAAGCCTGACAGTGCTGGGCAACTTTTATCAGCAGACATTATATCAGGAGACCCAAGCTGAAAGTTAGCACATGGGGTGTTCTGTCAGCACAGAAGGCTTATACCATTAGTAGATCTAAATAGAGTTTAGATTGTGGAGCCAAACAAAAATCTAGGTCATTCAGTGCTTAAAAGAAAAAGTTACAATGAGTCCAATCTAAATAAAATGCTGTTTTGTTGGAACCAAAGAAATTAATCTTGCAGTCTGGTAATAAACAGTGACTCGTATATTGTTTTACATACATTATTTTAGTACCATTTAGGCAGCTTATTCTTTAGGCTATTTGAGCTAAAGCCTTCTGGGAGGGATCTAGGGTATTTCCATGAGCCAAGTAGAGACTTTTTAATATGAAAACAAAAAACAAAAAAGCCTCTCCAATTTCTCTGGAGAGCTCATCCCTGGAGACTAACTAAACATCATAATGCCATATAATCTTAAAAATGTAAAACTCTGAAAGAAAATAAGATGCCTGTGGGAATCCTAATTCATGAGACAAAATTCAAGGAAGTTGTTCATAGAAATTTAAACACTTGACATTTATAAAACATAATGCAAAGTAAAATATAACATCGTTTTCACACATAAAATAGATGTAAAATGAACTGGAAAAAAATTCAGCACTTTCCTTCAGGGATCATCAAAAGCTATGATATCTTCCGAATATTTACCAAAGTTCAAGGCTAATGGAAAACATGTGTGAAAAGCATTTGATAAATAGATCTGAGTGCTCAATAAAGGAGAAATATAAGAAATTTGCCTTGAGTACACTTGATCATGAGAAGAGAAGCTTTGGACCTGTTCCGCAATCCATGTTTTTTTAATATGAGAATCAAAGCTGACTAAATTTAGTTTCTTTACTTATTATTGGAAATACCAATGAGAAAGGGAAGTCCCGGAAAATGAAACTTTAGGAGAAATTCCTGAAAGAGCAAGAGAAAGGCATGAAACAAGGGAAACAGAGAAAACATAACTTGAGTAACAACAAATTTAATCATCAATATGTAAATGTGATCATAGGAAAAATCTCTGAGGAAGTCACATGACTCCTTCTATTAGAAACACTATCTGCACTTCCAGAAAAAATGGCGACCTGAGTACCTGTAGGTAACTCTCCCATTAAACACAGAATTGAGAGAAAAGTGGCTTAAGTGATAGAAAGTAGAGAAGAGTATCAAGATCATGCCAGAAATGTTAAGGAAGTGTTACCTGAGATCATGTACAAAGAACACAGTGGAAGAAGAGGCTGTGGTAGGCAGAGTAATGGTCCCCCCAAAGATGTCACATCCTAATCTCTGGAACCTGTAGATGTGTTACATTACATGAAAATGGGAAGTAAATTTGCAGGGGGAATTAAGGTTGCCAACCAGCTGATCTTTAGTGAGATTGCCCAGGTGGCCCTCATGTACTCATAAGGGTCCTTTGAAGTGACAGAGGGAGGTAAAAGAGGAAGTCAGAGTGATGAAGAGTAAAAAGGGCTTATATGATCCAGCAAGCCCATTCCTGGGCATACATCCAGACAAAACTATAATCTAAAAAGATACATGCACCCCTATGTTCATAGCAGCACTATACAGTACACAATAGCCAAGACAAAGAAACAACCTAAATGTCCATCGACAGATGAATGGATAAAGAAGATGTGGTACATATATACAATGGAATACTACTCAGCCACAAAAAATAATGAGATAATGCCAATTATAGCAACATGGATGGATCTAGAGATGATCATACTAAGTGAGGTAAGTCAGAAAGAGAAAGACAAATACCATATGATATCACTTATATGTAGAATCTAAAATGCGACACAAATGAACCTGTCTCTGAAACACAAACAGACTCACAGACATAGAGAACAGATTTGTGGTTGCCGAGGGGGAGGGGGTGGGGGAGGGAGGGAGTGGGAGTTTGGGATTAGCAGATGCACACTATTATACAAAGGATAGATAAACAACAAGGTCCTACTGTATAGCACAGAGAACTATTTCAATATCCTGTGATAAAACATAATTTAAAAAATATGAAAATGAATGTACATATATGTATAACTGAATCACTTTGCTGTACAGCAGAAATTAATGCAACATTGTAAATCAACTATAACTCAATTTTTAAAATTACAAAAAAAAAAAAAGGAATAAGAAGGGCTTGACTTATCTTTGCTGAAGATGAAGGAAAAGGGCCACAACCTAAGGAATGCAGGAGGCCTGTAGAAGCTGGAAAAGGTGAGGAATTATCCCTACCCAGAGCCTACAGGAAGGAACGCAGCCCTGCTAATGCCTAATGTTAGCCCAGTAAGATGTATGTCAGATAATACATTTGTGTTGTTTGAATACCTAAGTTTGTGGTAACTTGTTTTTGGCAGCAATAGAAAACTAATATAAAGGCCTCTTAAGAAAGTAGCATAGAAACAGCTACTTTTTAGGAGAGCCTAAAAACAATAAAATCATCCTTTCAAAAGCTCCTAATTTGAGGACAATGCTCTGAAAACAAGAAAGGATCTCAGACAAGAAGCAGCACACAGCTTGCGAAGTCCTTTTGCCCCTGGAATCAGCAGCTTTCAAAGCAATTATGACCAAAGGCCCAATAGTTTATAGAATGAGTACATCAGAGAAAGCCAAGAGTGGGGTGAGGGTTCTCCAAGACTTGAAGAGGGTGGGCATTTGTACCTGGATGTGGATGGCCAAATTATAAATAAGGAGACTAGGTACCGATATATCACATAGCTGGTATGGAATGACCCAGCAGAAAAATGGATACAGAAAACCGCTTTTCCAAAACAGAAACAAGTGTTCCCCTACTGGGACTGCCCAAGAGCTGCAGCTCCCCTCTCCCACCCTTCCTCTGGCAGCCCAGCTACTGAACAAGTAATGTAAACTCACATCAACCAGACACTGGACACATGAACGCAGATAGCAAAAGACTGAAAGGCACAGCTTCCCATGCTGCATGTGGGCTTGGACAGCATATATCATGCAAGATACGGAAGCATTACAGAAAAAGAGAAATATTGGTCAGAAAGATACCCTATGCTTTCAAAAAGCAGAATGTGAAATAAAATGTGAGATGAAGAAACAACAGAGTGAAATGAAAAATGAACAGTTAGACAACAGTAGATAAAATATTCCCCCAAGGAAACAAAATCTGTTGGTGACATTAAATATTCATTAGAAGAGAATGAAATAGAAAATTAGACCAAAAAAATGACACAGAGGACAGAAAACAGAGATCCAACATACAAATGGTTATTATTTTTTAAAGAAGAGTCTAAAACAGACAGAAAAGAAGTAATTAAGATGTAATCACTAGATATATTACTGAACTGAAAAAGATATTAATGTGCAAAACAAGTGGATTTACCATAGATGAAGTAATGATACTAAGGAAGGATGAGCCTTTAGATATATTCTAGAGGAATAGAATTAAATTCCAAGAATAAAGAAAGACCACAACCAGAATTCAGGCAGAGGGAAAGA